>NW_026111978.1:0-42500 GCF_024679095.1 Eriocheir sinensis
CAACAAAGGATCTAATCCACCTCCTTCACCAGCAGGTGGAGAGGTGGAATTAGAAGTTGGGGCAGGATTGAGTAGACTAACACTGGACAGAGAACCAGGTGGAGAAGTGGAATTATAACCTTTACTGGGGCAGGATGGAGCACACTAACACCAAACAGAGAACCAGGTGAGTGTGGAATTAGAAATATCGCTAGGGCAGGATGGAGCATACTAACGCCAGACAGAGAACTAGGGCGGAAAATGAATTAGCCTGCATTAGCCTGAACAGGAGGAGTATACTAACAGGACAGAGAGCAGAGCATCCTAGAAAGGCCAATCCTGTAGGATTGTTGATGGTTAACCTGTCTGCTGTGATTGTCAGGGATTTGTCCTTCGTTGGTAATTCTGGCATACACCCCAGGCCTTCTCAGTTTCTGCAGTGGATAGTATAGCTTCCCCATGGTATTGGTGTGCTGATATCCTCTCCCGCGGACTTTACATTTTCTTCATTGAATTATAGCAGACACTTTGTTCCACTCTGTAGCTTGGTGAGGTCTTTGGTAGGAATTGTTAAATAAGGGGTTAAACATAGTAATGTAATGCCATTTTCTTGCATGGACGTATTAATACTGTGTAACCCTAATGCGAAATTTGTCATGAGAGGAATGAAAAAGTCATGTTTGGTTGTTGTTCACAGTACAGTGATCAGGATCCTCAAGCAGACCAAGCACTGGGGTTTGGAGTGTATTTTTCTTTTTACACCTTTTGTTGAACTGGAAGGGTTTGCTCACGTTATTTAGAAGACTGAATTAGTTTCCATTCTGTCTCCAGTATACTGATGGACACAAAGAGGCAGTTGTGGTTGTTGCAGCAGCATCTTTTTTTCTTCTTCTACAAACACTGTTTTTCAACTTCGTCTTGTGCTTCCGTCTGCTGGCCCGGCCATCAAAGCCTTGTTGTCAATAATGGGAAATCAGTTACAGGAGTTGAGTTTATCGGCCTCAACCATGAGGTGCGCATGGAGTCATTGTCATGTTCCGTTGATAACCTCCCACTGATCTATGTTGGTTGATGTCACCTGATATTGCAGTAAATATTTAGTTGTATCATTGTGCATCATCTGGATAACCCCAAAGTGTCTTGCTATAATGATTGAATGTTTTGACAAGACATGAACACTCACTCTGGTAGTTAGTAAGAAACTGTGGGGAGGTATTTACTCTATGTTATTTTTTTTTTTATTCTGATTATTTCACTCTCAGGCTGTGTGAGTTGGGCAGGCTGGCTGTGAGCCTTCCTGGAGTGTTAAGGCCTGGTGCCTGCTGGAAGGCAAGCGGCCCCTGAGACACCCAAAGACTGGCTGACACAAGGATCTTGTGCTGGTACTGGTGTCTGAAGGCTGTGCAGTGGTGCGGACAGGCTCAGAGTGCCTGCAGACCAAGATGCTGGTGTAAGTGTTGCAGCTGACAGATTACTGACAAGGGAACAGGCAGGGAATATAAACAAAACAGACATGGTGGTAGTTATAAGTGTACAGGTCAGCCTCTCTATTCTTTGAGCAATGTTTGGGCACAGCTGCCTGCCTGGGAGCAGACTCCACAGAGGTCACAAGCAAGGCAGGACAGCGCCCCAGCAGTGACGATGAGTCTCCATGAAGGCTGCACAGGCAGGCCACCGTCGCCCGAGAGCATCCTGAGGAACACTCAATGTCCAGGTGAGAAGCCTGAGCTTTTTGGGAAATTATCCTGGGGAAATCCTATATGTTTTACCTTAACCCGTCCACTGCGATGGGTATGTATATTTGGTTTCATTGGTACCCATGGTTATTGTACCACCAGGTTCTCTCTGGCCTGTGGGTAGATAGTGAGTGCTTCCTATGTGGTATTGGTGTGCTGGATATTCCCTCCCAAGGTGCAGGACTTATATTTTTCTTCATTATTGTAGTAGCCACTTTTTGTTCCATTCCTGCTGCTATTTTTTTCATTAATAGAAGCCACTTTTGTTCCATTCCTGTAGCTTGGTGAGGTTCTTGGTAGGAATGGCAGTCAAGGGGTTAAAGATGCATATTTTTAATCAAAACTGATATTGAAAATCCTCTTGCATTCTCTAAAAAGCAAAGTCAGCTCAGGATTTTCTCCAACAGACTCTTTTGTAAGGTCCAGTCCTTGTTAGTGACTGCCGGTGAGAGGCAACACTTGGGCAGGGGGTGAAGCTTGGGGTGATGATGATGATGAGGATTGTTGCAGGTGTGAGGATGTCAAGCCACCACAAGCCAGGAGGGAAGTGGCTGGGGCCAAGACAGCAGGTGAAGCAGAACCCTTAAGCCTCAGGTCTTCACCCCTGGACGAAGGAGGTGTTTCTTGGCGGCCAAACTGGAGACTCACCAGAAAAGACCTTGGTAGATGATGCAAGTTTTGCTGGAGACCACAAGAGTATTCACCGTGCCTCATATTGTGGGCGAGGAGAGCAGCCTGCACCATCTCCCAAGAGGTATGTTTAACAGTGAGGCATGCACACAGGCAGGAAGCAGCACTACAGTCACCAGGAGACATTTTACATAAAACTGGCTACAAAATACTGCTGCTGGCCAGAATGGAGATCAGGTTCAGCAGGATCCCAGCAAGGTGCTCTCTTTACTTCTTTGTGTGATTTTGAAAACACTTCAGCAGCCAAGGGGAACGCTCAAGAGAAAGTGTCATATCTATGCAAACCTTCCTGCAGGGGTGAGCTGAAAGGTGAAAAATGTAGTTACCACGACTCCTTGGAGAAGAGAGACACCATTAGTAGTTTGGTTGGTGAGAAAAGCTTCACCAGTCATGCTGCTTGTACAGGGGAGAAGACTTCAGTGTTGTTGTCTTGCTTGTGTGTGTGTGTGTGTGTGTGTGTGTGTGTGTGTGTGTGTGTGTGTGTGTGTGTGTGTGTGTGTGTGGTTTTGTGTGTGTGTGTGTGTGTGTGTGTGTGTGTGTGTGTATTTACCTAGTTGTGAAATACCGTACTAGGCTCGTGCTGTCCCATCTCCATAATGCTTATTATCCAGTTTGGCTTTAAATTCATGAATCGTTTTTGCACACACAGTCTCCTTGTCAGTCCGTTCCATGTTGTTATGCTTCTGTATGGAAAACTGTATTTCTTGTCATTTCTTATCACTGCCTCTTGCCCTCTCTTCTTCTTCTCTCTAGTTTTGTTAGTCCCAATTTCTCCAGTCTTTCTTCATAGGTATGTTCTCTCAGAGTTTCCGGTAATTTAGTCGCTGCTCTTTTGTACTCTTTCCAACTTTCTAATTTCTGTCTTCAACATAGGTGACCACACTAATGCTGCATATTCCAGTCTTGGACGTATCATCGATGTTATTAGTTTCTTTACCATTTCTTCATCTAAATATATTAATGCTGCTTTTATGTTTCTAAGAGGATTGTATGTTTCCCCAGTTATCCGGTCTATATGTTTTCCAAAGGATAACTTGTCTGTTATGATCACTCCCAAATCTTTTTCTTCAGTTTTTTTTCATGATTCTTTCATTACTCAGAGAGTAGTTCCCCGATATTCATCTACTGCTCTTACCAAACTCCATTACGCTACACTTCTCTGTATTGAATGTCATTTCCCATTTGCATGACCATTCGCTTATTATATCAAGATCTTGGCTCAGGGCTACACAGTCTTCTTCATTATTTCAGCATCATCAGCAAACATATTCATATAGCTTGTCGCCCCTTCTGTTATGTCATTAATATATATTAGTCCACAATCCAATCCAATATTGAACCACCCACACCTCCAACATGATTAAGTTTCCATATTAATCGCTTGTGTGGTACTTTATCACATGCCTTCTTTAAGTCCAGATACACACAATCTGCCCAACCGTCCCTTTCCTGTATTATATCAATTACTCTTGAATAGAAGCTGATCAGATTAGTTACACAAGACCGTTCTCCTCTGAATCCAAATTGGCTATTTGTTAATGTACTGTTTTCTTCTAAATACTCCACCCATCTGTTTTTTTATAATTTTCACACACATCTTTGCTACTACACTTGTTAATGACACTGGCCTGTCTTCCTTACTTCCTCCTTTTATGTATTGGGACGATGTTAGCCCTCTTCCAGTCTCTCGGTACCTTCCTTGTGTGCTTGAGACATTAATCAAGTTGCTCAACTTTTCAGCTATTTGCTGGTTACACTCTTTTAGCACCCAATTTGATATACCATCCGGTCCTGCTGATTTCCTCGCATCCAATTCTTCCAATAATTTTATAACTTCATCTGCTGATGTTTGTATTCTCTCCAGACCCATGCACTCTATTCAAGGCACTGCATCTACACCTTCAAACTCACTCTCCTTTGTGAACACTGTTTGCAAACAATTATTCTCTTTCCTCCTCATGGCCTTCAACATTTCCTGATAGAAATTCTTCACAAGCAAAGGTTCTAAAATCACAGTAAATTAATAGAAATAACGATGACAGAGGACACACAAGGGAAGGCATGAAGGAGGATGCATGACAAAGAGGAAACACAAGGGAATGACATGAAGGAGGAGGATGACAGGTGAGACTTACAAGGAAGACAGAATGGGTACATGAAGGGCAGGGGAGGATGACAGAGAGGAGACATTTCAAGGGAAGACAAGGAAGGAGGATGATGACAGAGGACACACAAGGGAAGACATGAAGGGAGGATGAAGGGCAGGATGATGATGACAGAGCAGTGAGACATTCAAGGATAGACATGAAGGGAAAGGATGATGACAGAGAGGAGTTTACACAAGGGAAGACATGAAGGGAGTGATGATGACAGAGAGGAGACACAAGGGAAGGTGCTAGTTGATGATGACAGAGAGGAGACACATAGGGAAGACATGAAGGGGAGTCGATGATGACAGATGAGGGCACATAGGAGAACGACATGAAGGATGGAGTTCAGAGAGACAGTCAAGCGTGAAGACATCGAAGGAGGATAGATGAGGCAAGAGGAGGATGACACATAGGACATGAAGGGCAGCCGGTTAATTGGTAGTGATGAGCAGCAGCAGCAGACACAAGGAACACATGATAGGAGTAGTATGAAAGGCATAGGATGATGAGTAGGAGACACATAGGGAAGACATGAAGGAGTGATGACAGTAGTAGTAGTAGTAGCAACAACCAAGACATGAAGGAGGATGATGACAGTAGTAGGAGACACAGGGAAAACATGAAGTAGTAGTAGTAGTAGTAGCATGACAGAGCAGGAGACACAAGGAAGACATATTAGGAGGATGGAGTAGCAGGACAAACTAAGGAAGTACATGAAGGGAACAGTGATGAAGGGCAGGAGGATGTAGTGACAGTAGTAGGGAGTAGCAAGGAAGACATAAGGAGGATGATTATGTAGTAGGGTACAGTAGGAAGACATGAAGGAGGATGATGACAGTAGTAGGAGACAAGTAGCAGCGAAGACATGAAGGATGACACAGTAGTAGTGTTATAGGGAAGACAAAGCGAGGATGAAGGGCAGGAGGATGATGACAGAGAGGAGACACAAGGGGAAGGCGAAGGGAGGACCTGATGACAGAGTCTGACACACAAGGAAGCACATGAAGGGAGGATGAAGGCAGGAGGATGACATGTGACAGAGAGGAGACACAAGTGTAAGACATGAAGGGAGGACCCTTGATCACAGAGGAGAGACACAAGGGAAGACATGAAGGAGGATGATGACAGAGGTGAGACACAAGACATGAAGGAGGATGAAGGGCAGAGTTGATGTGCATGACAGAGAGAGACAAAGGAAGACATGAAGGGAGTGGGTTGAGGAGACACAAGGAAGACATGAAGGGAGGACATGACAGAGAGGACACACAAGGGAAGACACAAGGAGGATGAAGGCAGGAGGATGATGACAGAGAGGAGACACATACATAGACATGAAGGAGGGTGATGACAGAGAGGAGACAAGGGAAGACATGAAGGGAGGATGAAGGCAGGAGTGATGATGTGTGTGAGAGAGACACAAGGAAGACATGAAGGAGGGTGATGACAGAGAGAGTATCACAAGGAAGGACATGTTAAGGAGATGATGAAATCAGAGAGGACACACAAGGGAAGACAAGGAAGGGATATGAAGGGCATAAGGATTAAAGAGACACAAGGGAAGACATGTAAGGAGGGATGATGACAGAGAGGACACACTAAGATGGAAGACATGAAGGAGTGAAATAGACAGGAGGAGGAGACACAAGTGATGGAAAGACATTTGACGGAAAGGGAGGATGAAATGACAGAGAAATGACACAAGGGAAGACATGAAAGGGAAGGATGAAGGCAGGAGGATGATGACAGAGAGGAGACACAAGGGGAGAGACATGAAGGGATAAATGATGATGAGAGGACACACAAGGGAAGACATGAACAGGATGAAGGGCAGATGATGATGACAGAGAGGACACAGAGGGAAGACATGATTAGGGAAGGATGATGGATCAGAGAGGAGACACAAGGAAGACATAAAGAAGGGAGGATGATGACAGAGAGAGGATGCTGAAGACAGAAGGAGATGACATGAAGAGGAGGATGACACAAGGAAGACATGAAGGGAGGAGGATGACAGAGAGGAGACACAAGGGAAGACATGAAGGGAGGATGATGACAGAGAGGAGACACAAGGAAGACACATGAAGGGAGGATGATGACAGAGAGGAGACACAAGGAAGAAGACATGAAGGGAGGATGAAGGGCAGGAGGATGATGACAGAGAGGACACACAAGGGGAACACATGAAGGGAGGATGAAAGGGCAGGAGGAGGATGATGACAGGGAGGAGACAAGGGAAGACATGAAGGAGGAGGATGACAGAGCAGGAGACACAAGGAAGACATGAAGGGGAGGACCTGATGACATGAGAGAGGAGAGCAACAAGGAAGACATGAAGGGTGATGATGACAGAGGAGGACACACAGGGAAGACATGAAGAGGAGGATGATGCATGGGAGAGGACATGACAAGAGAGGAAGACACAAGGAGGACATGAAAGGCAGAGGATGATGACAGAGAGGAGACACACAAGGGAAGACATGAAGGAGGATGATGATGACACAAGGAAGACATGAAGGAGGATGATGACAGAGAGGAGACACAGGGGGAAGACATGAAGGAGGAGGATGATGACAGAGAGGAGACAACAAGGGAAGACATGGAAGGGAGGATGAAGGGCAGGAGGATGATGACAGAGGAGACAAGGGAAGACATGAAGGAGGATGATGATGAGAGAGACACAAGGAAGACATGAAGGAGAGTGATGATGACAGGCAACACAAGGAAGACATGAAGGAGGATGATGGCAGGAGGATGATGACAGAGAGGACATAAGCAAATATGAAGTGGAGACATACAGAGGAGGACACATAAGGAAGGGAGATGATGACAGAGGACACACAAGGAAGTTATTGCTGAAGGAGGATGATGACAGAGAGGAGGACACAAGGGAAAAGACATGAAGGGAGGATGATGGACAGAGAGACACAAGGGGAAGACATGAAGGGAGTGAGAAGGGCAGGAGGATGATGACAGA
Organism: Eriocheir sinensis; assembly: GCF_024679095.1. Lineage (NCBI taxonomy): Eukaryota > Metazoa > Arthropoda > Malacostraca > Decapoda > Varunidae > Eriocheir > Eriocheir sinensis. The sequence goes on from NW_026111978.1 coordinate 7,530, forward strand.
GAGGAGACACAAGGGAAGACATATGGAGAGGATGACAGAGAGAGACATTAAGGAAGACATGAATGGAGTGATGAAGGCAGATGATGACAGAGATGAGACAAGGAAGACATGAAGGAGGATGAGACAGAGGACACACAAGGAAGACATGAAGGAGGATGATGACAGAGAGGACACACAAGGAAGACATGAGGAGGATGATGACAGAGAGGACAATAAGGGAAGATGAAGGAAGGAGGATGAAGGGCAGAGGATGATGACAGAGAGGAGACATAAGGAAGACATGAAGGAGGATGAAGGGCAGGAGGATGATGACAGAGGAGACACATGGAAGACACAAGGAGGATGATGACAGAGAGGAGACAAGGGAATATTATGAAGGAGGATGATGATGAGGGACACACAAGGAAGACATGAAGGAGGATGATGACAGAGAGGAGACACAGGAAGACATGATGGAGATGATGAGACAGAGGACACAATAAGGAAGACATGAAGGAGGATGATGAGAGGACACACAAGGAAGACATGAAGGGAGGATGATGACAGAGGAGACACAAGGAAGACATGAAGGAGGATGATGACAGAGAGACACAAGGAAGACATGAAGGAGGATGATGACAGAGGACAGGAAGATATGAAGGAGGATGGATGATAGAGAGGACATAAGGAAGACATGAAGGAGGATGATGACAGAGAGGAGGACACAAGGGAAGACATGAAGGGAGGATGATGAGTTAAGAGAGGACACAAGGAAGACATGAAGGGAGGATGAGGAGAGACAAGGAAGACATGAAGGGAGGATGATGACAGAGAGACACACAAGGAAGACAAGGAGGATGATGACAGAGAGGACACAAGGGAAGAAAGGAAGGAGGATGATGACAGAGAGGACACAAGGAGGATAAGAAGGGAGGATGATGACAGAGAGAGACACAAGGAAGGTATGAAGGAGGATGATGACAGAGAGGACAGGCGGGAAACATACAAAGGAGTGATGATGACAGAGGACACACAAGGGAAGCATGGTGGATAATAAAAGGAGGATGATAAGAGAGGACACACAGGAAGACATGAAGGAGGATGATGACAGAGAGGAGACACAAGGGAAGACATGAAGGAGGATGAAGGGCAGGAGGATGATGACAGAGGACACAAGGGAAGACATGAAGGAGGATGATGACAGAGAGGACACACAAGGAAGACATATGAGGATGATGAGAGAGGACAATAACATGTGAAGACATGAAGGAGTGATGATGACAGAGAGGAGACAAGGTACATGTAGGAGGATGATGACAGAGAGGGACACACAAGGAAGACATGAAGGGGAGGATGGATGACAGAGGAGACAAGGGAAGATATGAAGGAGGATGATGGCAGGAGGAGGACAGAGAGGACAGTTAAGGGAAGACATGAAGGAGTGATGATGACAGAGAGGAGATGAGCAAGGGAGACATGAAGGAGGATGAAGGGCAGAGGATGATGACAGAGAGGACACATAAGGAAGACATGAAGGAGGATGATGACAGAGAGGATACAAGGGAAGATAAGGAAGGGAGGATGATGACAGAGAGGACACAAGGAAGACACAAGGGAGATGATGATGAGAGGACACACAGCAAGACAAGGGAGGATGAAGGGAGGATGATACAGAGAGGACACACATGGGAAGACATGAAGGGAGGATGATGACAGAGAGGAGACAGCCAAGGAAGACATGAAGGGAGGATGAAGGGCAGGATGATGATGACAGAGGAGGCACAAGGAAGACATGAAGGGAGGATGATGACAGAGAGACAAGGAAGACATGAGGGAGGATGATGACAGAGAGGAGACATAAGACATGAAGGAGGATGATGACAGAGGGAGACACAAGGAAGACATGAAGGAGGATGATGACAGAGGACACAAGGAAGACATGAAGGAGGATGATGACAGAGAGGACACATAAAGACATGAAGGGAGGATGAAGGCAGGGATATGATGACAGAGGAGGTATGAAGACATGAAGGGAGTGATGATTAAGAGAGGACACACAAGGGAAGACATAGGGAGGATACAAGCAGGGGAGGATGATGACAGAGAGGACACACAAGGGAAGACATGAAGGAGGATGATGACAGAGAGGAGGACACAAGGAAGACATGAAGGAGGATGATGACAGAGAGAGACATGTGGGAAGACATGAAGGAGAGGATGACATGAGAGACACACAAGGGAAGACATGAAGGAGGATGATGACAGAGAGGACACAATAAAGGAAGACATGAAGGGAGGATGAAGGCAGGAGGATGATGACAGAGAGGACACACAAGGGAAGACATGAAGGAGGATGATGACAGAGAGACACACAAAGGAAGACATGAAGGAGGATGGGATGACAGAGACACGCCACAAAGGAAGACATGAAGGGAGGATGAAGGCAGGAGGATGATGACAGAGAGGGAGACACAAGGGAACATGAAGGAGTGATGGATGGACAGAGAGGAGACACAAGGAAGACATGAAGGAGGATGGACAGAGAGGACACAAGGGAAGACATATGAGGATGATGACAGGAGGAGACACAAGGAAGACATGAAGGAGGATGATGACAGAGAGGACACAATAAGGAAGACATGAAGGAGGATGATGACAGAGAGGACACACAAGGAAGACATGAAGGAGACACAAGTGGTGAGGATGATGACAGAGAGGAGAGACAAGGAAGAGCATGAAGGAGGATGATGATGAGAGAGACACAAGGGAAGACATGAAGGAGGATGATGATGAGAGGACACACAAGGAAGACATGAAGGAGTGATGATACAGAGAGGAGACAATAAGGAAGACATGAAGGGAGGATGATGACAGAGAGGACACAAGGAAGACATGAAGGGAGGATGATGACAGAGAGACACACAAAGGAAGACATGAAGGAGGATGAAGGTAGGAGGACATTGACAGAGAGACACAAGGGAAGACATGAAGGAGGATGATGACAGAGAGGAGACACAAGGGAAGACATGAAGGAGGATGATGACAGAGAGGACCTGGCTAAGGGAAGATACAAGGAGGATGAAGGGGCAGGAGGATGATGACAGAGAGGACACAAGGGAAGACATGAAGGGAGGATGATGACAGAGAGGAGACACAAGGAAGATGAAGGAGGATGATGACAGAGAGGAGACATGCTGGAAGACATGAAGGGAGGATGACATGGAGCTCCAATTACATGTCACAACACATTATTAATACAAAAATAGATGGGAGTGTTTTTGAGATTGATGCAAGAATAATCAAACTCGACTATTTATAACTTATATTAAAGAAAGAGAAAACATTAGTATTATTCTCGCTGTTACTATGTGCATTTAAATTTAGTGTGTCCTCTCTCTCTCTCTCTCTCTTACAATGGAACGGAAGTTATGCATTACTAACTCTCTCTCTTTCACACACACACACACACACACACACACACACACACAAGGTCATTCTCAAATCGCACCATCCCCACCACAGTCTCCCCAAATGAATGCTTCCCCACCCCACCTTCCCCACTCCCAACTTACACATCCCCAATTAGAAGGGAATTTAACACCTTCCTCCCCATTAATCCCCTCATTTCTAATTTGACTCCCAACTTCACAATCCCCCAACACTAGACCAGCTGAACCTTCCCCCACACTCCCCTTCCTCCCCACCATTCCCCATCACAAGGTTACTACACTCCACCCTCTTTTCAACGCCCTCCCCAACTCAATGTCATCCCTCCCTATCAGGACACCCAATCCTCCCAACACTCCCCCTCCTCCTCCCCACTATTCCCCAAAACAAGGTTACTACACTCCCTCTTTTTAACGCCCTCCCAACTCAGTGTCATCCTCCCATCAGGACAATCTAACCTCCCAACACTTTCCTCCTCCTCCCCACTATTCCCCAACACAAGGTTACTAGACTACCCTCCCCTCCATCTCCTCTTCCTCCCCAGCACAATGTCATCCCCTTCCCCTCCCCTCCTTCCTTTCCTCCCCAACACAGCTCTTATATCACCCCTTTTGTCCTCACCCCCAACACCTTGATACCCCCCTTCCCCTTCTTCCCCAACCCCCCAAGAAATGACCCAGAGGCGCCAGTGGCCGTGTCGTGTCCCAAAGATGAGTGGGGAGGAAGGGGGAAGGGGAGGGGGTGAAGAAGGGGGGGATGGGGATGGCGCCGACAGTTGGAACCGCACCAATCCCCCTCCTCCCCCCATCCCCACCACCACACTAACACCAGAATGACAAGAGGGGATTAAGGTGGGGAAGGAGGGGAAGAGGAGGGGAGGGTGGGGTTGGTTGGGGAATTTGGGGTGAAAAAAAAAGTAGGTTAGGAGAGGTTGGGGAGGGTATCTGGGGAAGAAGGGGAGGGACATGGTAACAGATGGGAAGGTAAGAACAGGGAGAGGAGGAGGATTGGAGAAGTGGGGAGGAGAGGAGAGAAGGTAGGAACGTGGGGATTGTGGAGGGGGGGGGGGGGGAGAAGGTAGGACAAAGATGGATGTAGTGGTGGGGAGGAAGAGGGGGTGAGGAGGAGGGGGAGGAAAGGAGGGGAGGTAAGAGGCCAGGTAAAGGGTGGGACAGGTGAGTTAAATAAGAGGTAAGGTTGGGGAGGAAAGGCTTGGGGAGGAGTTGAAGTAAGGGCTAAGGGGATGAACGTGTAACAGATGATGGGGAAGAGATAGAGGATGAAGAATTGATGGGGAAAAAGGGTTGAAGGTGGGGGATGGCAGGTTGGGGAGAGGAATATGGAGATTGGAGGGGAATATGGGGATTGGAGAGAAGAGGATTGGGGACGGAAATGGAAGGTTAGGGAGGGGAAGAGTGGGGTGTGGAGGGGAGTATGGGGTTGGGATTGGGGAGAGAAATTGGGGAAGGGGAGAAAAATAAGAGGGTTAGGGAGGGATTAGGTTGGATGGGGAATATGATTAGAAGAGGTTAAGGGGTATAAGCGGTTGGGGAATTATAAAGAGGGGTTGGGGAATTAGAAAAAGGGGTTGGGGAATTATAAAGAGGTTGGGGAATTAGAAAAAAAGGGGTTACCATTGCACTAAAACCATTTCAACATCTCCCTCTTCCCCACGTAGCTATTCCCCTTTTTTCCCCACTCCCTCCTATTCCCCATCTACGTTTTTTTCCCTCCCCTTCTTCCCCTTTACATAACCCCATCTTCTTTCCCTTTCTTCTCCCCATCTTTACTATTTCTTTTCTCTCTTCCCTAATTTCACCTTTTCTTCCCCTTTCTCTTTCCCCAACATTCCCCAACCCCTTTATTCCATCCTCACTTCCCTATTCCTATCAGACACTTCATTCCCAATTTCATCTTTTCTTCCCCTTTCTCTTTCCCCAACTCCTTCCTTTATCCCATCCTCACTTCTTCCCCCCTTCTAGTCACGTCATGCCTCATCTCCTCTCCCCCCTTCCCCCTCCCGTTTTTTATACCCTAACCTCCCCCTCCCCCTTATTCAAACACTTGTAAGACGTAAGACCCTCCTCCCATAACCCTCCCTACCTCCCCACCCTCTCCTCCCCTATCCCCCTAAATCCCACCTGTTGCCCCTCTCCCCACACACCCATCATTAAACATATCACCTGCCAAAACACACACACACACACACACACACACACACACACACACACAGCACGTACACAGATGGCTTGGGTAATACATACATACACACACACACACCACATGACGAACACATGAGCATATACTACGGCACCCTAAACACACACACACACACGCACATAACGTACATAAATACATACACACATGTCAAAGTAGCATACACAAACACATACACGTACTAATGTAATGAATAAATAAGCAAACATAGTAATAATAATAATAATAATAATAATAATAATAATAATAATAATGATAATAATCGTTCTAATCTCCTAATCCCCAACTTTACCTCCCCAATCCCCAATAATCCCACTTTTCATAACATCCTATTTCCCTCAATCACCCCCAAACCCCTCCCCACCCCACCCTAACCCCATTCCTCCCCACTTAAAAACCTTCAACTTATCTGCTTCCTAACATACACAAATTCAACTCCAATCCCCTAATCCCCAACCTTCTTCCCCATCTTTACCCCCACACACTTCCCCACCATTCCTCCCCCCAAAAACGGTCATTATCACTCCCCCCATTGGCCCCAAAAATTCACTTCCTTCCCCACACGCCTCCCCAAGACAACCAATCCCCAATATCCCCACCACAAACAAATCAAAATAACACCAATACCACTACATCCCCCCAACCAATATAGCACTCCCCCCATCCCCACACACGGTTCCCTTCCCCACTCCACTAATCCCCATCCCCAACTCCTCCCCAACACAAACTAAATTAAAACATTACCATCACCACCACCATCACTCCTTCCCCAACCAAAACAACACTCCCCCACTTCCCCCACACGGCTTCCTCCCCCCCCTCCCCACTTCCCCACCCATTCCCCAACACTGCCTCACCACCACCGCTCTGCAACACTGGTCAAACACACCACCACCACCACTAAGACTGTTCGAATCACTACCACTTGTCGACTGGCGCCTGTGGTGGTGGTGGTGATGGTGGTGGTTTTGGCGCCCGAGAGAGAGAGAGAGAGAGAGAGAGAGAGAGAGAGAACACCACCCCGACCACCACCACCATCACCACCACTTCACTCTAGCGCACGTTCACCACCACTATGTTCAACACCACTTTTTCATCACCACCTCACCACCGCCACCTTCACTCTCCCTCGAAGAGTATGCGTATGAGACAAACCCGTGTGTGTGTGTGTGTGTGTATGTGCGTGTCTGTTTATGTGTGTGTGTGTGTGTGTGTGTGTGTGCCAGGGCCGCTGTTCCGCTTAGCTTCCCCCTCCTTCCCTTCCCCACTCTCCCTTCCTTTCATTTCTTTCCCGTCCCTCCCCATCTTAAAGAAGGGCTGAGAGGGAAGGGGAAAGGATAGGAAAGGAGGAGGAGGAAAAGGAGGTAAAGGAAAGGTGGGGAAGAGAGAAATGGTGGGGAGGAAAGGGGGGATGAGGCAGACTGACGCCGACCCTGACGCTCCCCACCTCCCCACTCCCTCTTCCCCCTCCTCCTCCTCTTCGCTATCAGACGCGTGGCCTCTCCTCCTCCTCCTCCTCGTTTACATCTTAGTTTATCAGAATCTCTCTCTCTCTCTCTCACCTACATTCCCCAAACCTAACCGTCTTCCCCATCCAAGTTCTAACCTTCCTCCCCACTCTTTCCCCAACCTTCCATAACTCGTCCCCTCCCGCCCCTTCTTCCCTCTCCCCAACACTGTCGTTAGCCTTCCTCCCCACCTCCAAACTCTTCCCCACCCTCCTCCTCATATCTTTCCCCAACACTCTTAACCTTCACCCACTCCTCCTCCTCCTCCTCCTCTTCTTCTTCTTCCCTGTCTCTCCAAATACCCCGAACCTTCATACCCTCCAAAATCAAGAATCTCACATTCTCCCCTCTCCCGCGTAATCCCCAAGCTTCTTTTCTCCGTTTCTCTTATTTCACCTCTCCTCTACCCCCAACTTCCTTCGTTCCTCCCCAACCTTCTCCCCCTAAATCCCCACCCGTCTATCCTCCCATTCTCTTATTTCTCCCCATCTCCCCCCTCCTCCCCAACTTCCCTCGTTCTTCCCCAACCTTCTACCCTCTATCTGACACCCTCAACCTCTTTTCTTCCCTTATTCCTCCCCAGCTTTCAACCTCTTCTTCCCCAACTCCCCCCTCTTCTTCAATCTCCCTCCCCGTCATCCCCAAACTAATTTCTCTTTCCTCCCCAAACTTAATCACTTCCTCCTCTTCTTCCTCTTCTCCTAAATTTAATCTCGTTTTACTTAGTGCGTAGTGGAGAGAGAGAGAGAGAGAGAGAGAGAGAGAAGATAGAAGTTTCTCTCCACGTGCCTTTCCTCCTCCTCCTCCTCCTCCTTCCTTTCCTATGTCGTCTCCCTTTTTCGGGCATATCAGAGAGAGAGAGAGAGAGAGAGAGAGAGAGAGAGAGAGAGAGAGAGAGAGAGAGAGAGAAAGGGGGGGGCTAATGGGTTAAAAATATTGGCGCCAGTCCCATTTTTTTACATCAATTCAGTTTTTTTTTTTATCAATATTCAACTTTTTTGGGGATGGGTTGCGATCACACCCACCTCTCACTTCCGTCCTTTTTTTTTTTTTCTTTTTCTCGTTTATTTGTTTTCATTTCTCTTCCTAAATTATTTTCTTTCTCCTTCATTATATTTTTCCGTCCTTGTTTTTCGTTTATTTTATTTACTTTTTCTCTCCTCCTTCCCTGTGTCTTTCCTCCCCCTTTCCTCTCCTCTATAATATTCTTTCTCTCCTCCTTCCCAATGTCTCCTCTCCCCCTTCTTCTCTATAATATTCTTTCTCCCCTCATTTCCCATTCTCGTTTATTTGCTTTCCCTTCTATCTCATAATTCTTACTTCTTGCTCTCCTTCACGATACTGTTTCTTTCCTCCTTTTCCTTTTCCATGTATTTTCTTTCCCTTTTATGTATCTTTCTTCCTTCATCTCATTTCTCTTCTTGCTCTCCTTCATAATATTGTTTCTTTCCTTCTTTTCCTTTTCCATATATTTTCTTCCTCTTTTAAAATTCTTTCCTCCTTTCTCTCTTTATTTCCTTTTTTCCTCCTCCTTTCTCTCTCTCTCTTATGTCTTCCTTTCTTCCTTTCTCTATTTCTTATTCATTTATTTCATCATTCCTCTCTTTCATATTTCTTTCTTTCCTTTTACTTTTGTTTCGTTTTTCTTTATTTCATCCTTCCTATCTTTCATTTTTTCATCTCTGCTCAGTCAGCCAATCAGTAAATCAATAAGTTAATCAATCAGTCAGTCTTACTCAATCAGTCATTCAGTCAATAATTTTCCAGTCAGTCAGTCAATCCTTCAATCAGTCAGTAAGTCAGTCAGGCAGTCAGTTCTTCAGCCAGTCGTCAGGATAGGTAGGTAAGTAGGTGTCAGTAAATGGGTACAACTTAGTCAGTCAGTGTGTGTGTAAGTGGGTGTCAGTCAACCAGTTAAACTTGTAGTAAAAATAATATGGAATAAGCGGAGTGTTGGTGGTGGCTGTGATTGAAGGAGGAGGAGGAGGAGGAGGAGGAAGAGGAGGAGGAGGAGAACATTCTGGAGAGAGGGAGAAACTGCAATGTGTGTGCGTGTGTGTGTGTGTGTGTGTGTGTGTGTGTGTTCTAACGGTCGTGGTGGTGAAGGGAGGAATAGGTAATGATTGGTGGTGGTGGTGATGGTGGTGATGAAAATTAAAAGGTAAGGGTTGCAGCTGGTGATGATGGTGTTGATAGTGGTGGTGGTGATGGTGGTGTTTGAGAAGTGGTGTGTGGTTAACGGGAAGGTGGTGATGATTAAGATGGAAAACGGTGATGGTGACAGTGGTGGTGATAGTGGTGGTGGTGGTGGTGGTGATAGTGGTGGTGGTGATGGTGATAGTGGCGGTGGTGATGGTGGTGTTTGAGCAGTGGTGTGTGGTTAACGGGAAGGTGGTGATGATTAAGATGGAAAACGGTGATGGTGACAGTGGTGGTGGTGGTGGTGATAGTAGTGGTGGTGGTGGTGATAGTGGTGGTGGTGTGGACATTGATGATATGCTGCCAACACCTACTACAAAGGGCAATGACTGGTGGTGGTGGTGGTGGTGGTGGTGGTGCCCCGTTTGCTACCCACCACCACCAAATGTCACCACCACCACCACCACCTATTTATATCTCCCCTTTGCCATCACCACCACCTCTAACACCACACTTTCAACACCATTAAATTCACCACCTTTTCTATATATTTGTTTTCATAGTCATCACCACCACCCAACACCTATTTATATCTCCCCCTTACCATCATCATCACCTCTAACACCACACTTTCAACACCATTAAATTCACCACCTTTTCTATATATTTGTTTTCATAGTCATCACCATCACCACCACCATCACCACCCAACGCCTATTTATATCTCCCCTTTATCATCATCACCACCTCTAACACCACACTTTCAACACCATTAAATTCACCACCTTTTCTATATATTTGTTTTCATAGTCATCACCACCATCACCACCACCACCACCACTCACCACCTATTTATATCTCCCCTTTACCATCATCACCACCTCTAACACCACACTTTCAACATCATTAAAATCATCATCTATTCTATATATTTGTTTCCATAGTCATCACCACCATCATCTTAACTTTTTCATCACCATAATAAAAGTTAGATATGAGTCACCATTTTCATCAATTGTATTTACTTTCATCATCACCATCATCACTATCATCATCACCAAAAAAAATAATGATAAAACAGAAACTTTCAGAATGCGATCTTTGGTGTGTGTGTGTGTGTGTGTGTGTGTGTGTGTGTGTGCAAAACTTTCACCACCACCACCACCACCACAATCACCACCACTATCCTCAATAGAGTTGCATTCCAATTGTTGCTGTTGTTGTTGTTTTCGTTTACTTTGATGGAATTGTTGTTGTTGTTGCTTAGAGAGAGAGAGAGAGAGAGAGAGAGAGAGAGAGAGAGAGAGAGAGAGAGAGAGAGAGAGAGAGAGAGAGAGAGAATAGAAAAAAATAATACAAGAATCTAGTAGTGAATGAAGTATAAATAAATGAATGAAAAGGAAGAAAAAAATAGAAGGAAAGAATTAAGACACTTTGGAAGGAAGGAAGGAAGGAAAGGAGGGAGGGAGGTAACAAAGGAGGGAGAAAATTAAAGGGTGAAGGACGAAGGAAGAGAGGGAGGGAGGAAGGAAGGAGGGTAAGGGGCAGTAAATCAATGTAAAATTGCTTCCACGAAGAAAATAATAAATAAATAATGAGAGGAAGGAAGGAAGGAAGGAGGGAGGGAGGGAAAGAAGGAAGGAAGAGGAGGTAGTAGGAAGGGGAGGATGTTGTAAAGGGAAATAAAAAAAAGAAAGGAGGGAAGAAAGGAAGAAAAGGAAGAAGTAAAGGAGGGGAAAATAATTAAGCTAAGAAAGGAAGAAGGAAAATGGAAGGAAATGGTAATAAAAGAGAAAAGAATGAATGAATGAATGAGTGAAGAAAAAGAAGATAAATGAAGAATAACACAATAGGTAAATAAATAAGAAAAAAAAAACATAAAAAGTAGCAATAATAAAGAATGAATGAAGCTAGGAAGGAAGGAAGGAAGAGAGAGAGAGAGAGAGAGAGAGAGAGAGAGAGAGAGAGAGAGATGGATGGAGGTGTGTGTGTGTGTGTGTGTGTGTAGGTGGGGGACCAGGTAAGGCACATGTACAGGTAAACTTAAAACACCTGGTGACTACTACTACTACTACTACTACTACTACTACTACTACTACTATTACCACTACTACTTTTTTTGGCATTATTGAGCTAGGTCAGAATCTATACCTATTGCAAAACACACACACACACACACACACATACACACACACAGAAGAGAAAGCGACCATGGGGATTGCAACGCCTGGTATGTGTGGGCATATGCGTGGGAAGGGGAAGGTTGGGGAGGAGTGGGGAGGAGGGTGGGGGAGGTGGTGTTGGGAGGCGAGGAAAAAGATGTTGAGGAGAGGAAGTTGAGTTTGCTTAGACTTCCAAGGCTGGAGAAACGTGGGGAAGAAGGGGACAGAAGAGGAAGAAGGGGAATAAAAGAGGAAAGTGAGGAGGGGATGGGGAATTGAGGGGAAGGAGGAGGGGGTTGGGGTTGATGACTTGGGAAGAAGAGAAGGAAAAAGGTGAAGGAATAAAGGAAAAGGAGGAGGGAAGGAAGGAAAGACAATAATAGGAAGGTAAGAAGAAAGGAAGAAGAAAGGCAGGAAGGAAGGAAAGAAGAACAGGAGAAACAGAAGAGAGGAAGGAGTAAAAAGGAGGAAGAAAATAAAAGAGGAAGATAATGAAGGAGAAAGAAAGTAAGGGAAGGGAAGGATAAGAAAAAAGGAGATAAAAATATGAAGAAAAATAAGGAATGCATGAGAGAGAGAGAGAGAGAGAGAGAGAGAGAGAGAGAGAGAGAGAGAGAGAGAGAGAGAGAGAGAGAGAGAGAGAGAGAATAGGTAACGGTGGAGAGGAGGGGGGCCACGAGGAGGGAAAGGGAGGAGGGTTGGGGGTGGGGGGAGCAGGTTCGAGTGGAGGGGGTGGATTGGTGTGGATGAACTCTGCTCGTCACGTGAACACACACACACACACACACACACACACACACACACACACACACAGACACACACACACACACACACACACACACACGACCCCACCCTCCTTCTTCTTTAGACCTCTTGAAAAAAATAAATTGAGGGCATGATTTAGTGTCGTTTACTACTACTACTACTACTACTACTACTACTACTACTACTACTACTATTGCTACTACTACTACTACCACTACAATGTTACCACGAAATACGAAAAAAATATTACATCTTCACGTTTATAATGACAACAATGATGATGCTAATAATAATAATAATAATAATAATAATAATAATAAGAAGAAGAAGAAGAAGAAGAAGAAGAAGAATAAGAATAGAAGACGAAGGAGAAGATGAGTAAAAGTAATAATAATAATAGGCATAGAAAAAAAAAGAGAAGAGATGAGTTAAAGTAATAATAATAATAAGATTAGAAGAAGAAGAGATGGGTAAAAGTAGTAGAAAGTAAAGATGATGATGATGATGATGAATAAGAAGCAGACCACTAACAACTCTAACAACAACAATAACAAAAACAACAATAATGAGAAGCAAAAAAACATAAAAAAAAAAGAAAATCAAAGAAAACAAATACCTCCCCCACCACTCAAACAGCTCCACCTTACCACCAAAGCAACAACATAACTCCACCACCACCACCACCACCATCACCACCAATAAACAAGTCCTCACCACCACCCTCAACGCCACCACCACCACGGGACGGCAGGTGAGCGGAAAAATACTCTCAGGTGTTTCATGTTAATGAGGACGAAGAAGACAGGTAAAGGAGGAGGAGGAGGAGGAGAAGGAGGAGTGTCAAGTGCGTCTTATCTGCTGGGGAGTTAAGGAAACGGGGAAGGAAGGAGAGAAAGAAGGAAGGAGGGAAGGAAAGAAAGTAGAAAGGAGATGGCGATGGAAGTTGAAAGAAGAGGAAAGAGGGTATAGGAAGGAGAACAAGAAGGAAGCTGAGGGGGGAAGGAGGGAGAGAGAGAAGGAGGGAAGGAAAGAAAGAAGGTAGGAGATGGCGAAGGAAGTTGAAAAAGGAGGAAGGAGAGCAAGAAGGAAGTTGAGGAGGGAAGGAGGGAGAGAAAGAAGGAAGGAGAAATAAGAAAGGGAAGGAACAAGGAGGAGAATTAAGGGAAGAGGGAAAGGTAGAAGAAAAAGAAGAAGGTAAGGAAGAAAGGAATGAATGAAAGTAGATGATTATTAGAGGAAGGAAGAAAAGGAATGAAGATAGATAGGGAGAAAGGGCAAGAGAAGAGAGGAATGACTTAAGGAATGATAAATAGGAAGGAAGGAAAGAAGCAAAGTAGGAGAAAGAGGAGAAAGAAGGATTGGAAGGAGAGAAAGGAAAATAGATGATATATATGAATGAATGAATGAATGAATAAAGGAAGGAAGGAAAGGTCAATTATATTCAGTAAAATGGAGTGATGAAAATAAAAAGGAAATGAGAAGGAAAAAGATCAAAGGAGAGAAAATGGAAAAGAACTCAAAACAAAACTAATTATACTTTCCAATTAAAACACATGAGAGAGAGAGAGAGAGAGAGAGAGAGAGAGAGAGAGAGAGAGAGAGAGAGAGAGAGAGAGAGAGAGAGAGAGGGGGGGGGGGCTTCATCACCACCACCACCACCACCACCATCACCCCTCACCTCCCCCCCTCAAGCACAGGTACGCAAACACAATACTGATTAAAGTGAGGTATTGACCCACCACCACCATTACTACGCCATCACCACCACTACTAACACCATTACTACGCCATCACACCACCATCACCACCACTACTAACACCATTACTACGCCATCACACCACCGTCACCACCACTACTAACACCATTACTACGCCATCACACCACCATCACCACCACTACTAACACCATTACTACGCCATCACACCACCATCACCACCACTACTAACACCATCACTACGCCATCACCACCATCACCACCACTACTAACACCATTACTACGCCATCACCACCACCACTACACCAACACTATTTCATCACCATCACCACACCATTATCATCACCACCACCACCATTATTCAACCACTATCACCCAAATCATCACCACCACCATACCAATACGCTATCATCACCACACTATCACCACCACCACCACCACTACTATTCAAACACTATCACCATCACCACTACTGCAATACGATTCACCACTATCAATCATCACCACCACACCATCATCACCAACTATCCATATACACATTTCCCAACAGCTTCACCACCATCATCACCAACTATTCATATACACATTTCCCTACAGCTTCACCACCATCATCACCACCACCATCACCATCACCACCATCAACAACAAAACAATTCGGTACAGTGAGCAATATATTCACGCTCCAGTAATTCATATAAAAGATTAATCAGACGCGTATGTTCGTCCACTCAATGAAATACATGTAGTAATTATGTATGTATATGTATGTATATATGTGTGTGTGTGTGTGTGTGTTTCCGTATGAACTATGAAAATATGGGAGTATGTATGTATGTATGAATGCGTGTCGAATTTATATGTATGAATGTATGCATGTTTTAAGTCTGCCATTATTATTCATTATTATTATTATTATGTTAATCAATTATTTATTTTACTGCTACAAAAAAGATGAATAATAATAATAATAATAATAATAATAATAATAATAACAACTACGTAGCCGACTATTACAAAAAAAGAAAAAAAACGGATAAACAAGGATGGTTATGTATTTAACTCTCTCTCTCTCTCTCTCTCTCTCTCTCTCACGTGCCAGCCGGGTAAACAACACACACAAATGACAACAACAACACGTGACAACAAGAGCTCCAAATAGCACTAACAGGAGAGCCACATTGATAAGACGAGGAGGAGTGTTTTGTTCGTAACTGATAACAAGATAAAAAAAGATAAAGGTCCTCAGCCTCGTCTTCTAGCAGCGACGGGATAAACGAAAACAACAACAATGACGACAGTGATAATAATAATAATAATAATAATAATAATAATAATAATAATAATAATAATAATAATAATAATAATAGTAGTAGTAATAAGTGATGACGATGAAGCTAAAAAAATACATTATTAGAATCTTTACATACGCATTTTATTTATTTTTTTACTTTAAGGGGATCAACTTATATCCCCTTCCCCCCTCCCCTCTCATACTATCACCATCAACACCTGTAAACATTACCATCACTATTATTACATCATCATCATTATATCACCAGCATCACCACCATCAAAACATCATCACCAAAATCACCAACAATACACATTTTTTTTCTTTAGTATCGGTCTTATTAACTATGGAAACAAAAGGAAATCAGTCAAACAAATAAAAAGAAAACAAATACATATAACGAATGAAGGAAGAAAAGAAAGGGGTCAACTAACACGATAACAACACACACACACAAAAACAAAAACAAAAAATAAAAAAAATAAAAACGTGATAAGAACGTGATCAGTCCGTCGCAGAGAGAGAGAGAGAGAGAGAGAGAGAGAGAGAGAAGTAGCGTGAGTAGGAAAAGTACTGGTGGCCTTGAGAGGGAGGGGGGAGGGGGAGATAGGGAGAGGAGGGAGAGGGAGGGAGAGAGAGGAGGGAGGAAGAGTAGACGATCTATACAACTTCAATCCCTCCCCTTTCCTCCTCCTCCTCCTCTTCCTCCTCCTCTGTCTACTGCGTAATAGTCTGAAACACCACGTGGTCTGCTGTTGTTGTTGAGGGAGGTGGTGGTGATGTTGATTTGGTGTACTGTTAGTGAAGTGGTGTTGAGGGTGAAGGTGAAGGTGATGAGTTTATGGTATGGGGATAGTGGTGGTGGTGATGTTATTGTACGGGTTGTGTTATGGTGTTGATGCTGTGGTGGTGATGGTGATGCAGTGGTATTGATGTGGTGTATTGGTGATAATGTTGAGGGTAATAAGGTTTTGGTGTAATGGTGGTGATGGTAGTGGTGATGCTGTAAGGGTGATGTTATGGTGTTGATAGTACTGTAGTGGTATTGGTGGTTATGTAAGTGTGCTGGTTGGTGGAAATGGTGGTGGTGATACAGTAGAAATAGTAGTAGTGGTGGTAATGGTGGTAGTAGTGGTGGTGATGTAAGAGTGTGCTGGTTGGTAGTGATGGTGGTGGTGGTGGTGATATGGTGGTGGTGGTGGTGATATAATAGTAGTAGTAGTAGTAGTAGTAGTAGTAGTAGTAGTAGTGGTGGTAATACGCATTCTCCCTTTCCAGACACGCGCGACACCACCACCACCACCACCACCATCAACAACAACAACAACAGCGAGAGGCCTACGGTTACATAAGCCACGACCTTTCCCCCCCCTCTCCTCTCTCCCTTCCTCTCTCTCCCTCCCTATCCCTCTTCCTCCCTTCTCTCCCATTCCCTTCTACGTCTCGACTTTCCCACATTTTGTAGAACGCAGTAGGGATGACATGGAGGAAGAGGAAGAGGAGGAGGAGGAGGGAAGATAACGTTCAATGGTGCGGAAAGACAAAGATAGAAGGGAGAAGAAAAGGGAGAGAAAAGGAAGTGGATAAAAGAAGGTAGAGGAATGAAGGAAAAATATAAGAGAAAGGAAGGGAAGGGAAATGATGAATGGGAAAGGAATGAAACAAAAAGAAATCGAATGGAAAATGGGATGGAGTGGATGAAATGAGTGGGGTAGAAAATGAAGGGATTGGAAATGAAAAAAAAGGTAGAGGAAAGGAAAGAAAAGGATCTAATTAAACACACGTTTCAAAAAGGTAAACTGAAATATCCCAAAATATGATTCACTCGACTTCCATCACTACCACAACAACATCACCACCACCACCACTTAACCACGAACACAACCACCACCACCACCACCAGCCATCACTAACCCTTCACACCACCACCACCACCTAAACCACGAACACAACCACTACCACCACCATTGTCATATCCACAACCACCAGCCATCACCAACCCTTTCATCACCACCATCACCACTACACAACACGTACTTAACCACCACCAAAACCACACTGCACACAACCACCACCACCACCACCAGTCAGCACCACCCTTCACCCCACCCACCACCACTAGGCATTCCAACCCCAAACAACACCCCTCCACCACCACCACCACCGCCATTATTTCCCTGATCACGTGACATGCATCAGCTGGCCGAAAAGTAAACAAACAAAGGAGTGTAAGTTGGGGGTGAGCCGAGTGCCGCATCGGGGGGGAGGGGGGAGAAGAGGGGAGGAGGGAGAAGAGGGGAGGAGGGAGAGAAAGGGGAAATGCGTCTTACTTTACAGAGAGAGAGAGAGAGAGAGAGAGAGAGAGAGAGAGAGAGAGAGAGCATAAAGGAGATAGGAGATATGACTTGGAGAGAGAGAGAGAGAGAGAGAGAGAGAGAGAGAGAGAGAGAGAGAGAGAGAGCAGGCAAACCCAGCAGCAAGGACGCCAAAGGTTACCAGGAAGAGAAAGGATAATAAATAAAAGCGAATAAAGAATAAAGAAAAAAAGAAAATAGGAGGAAGGTCAGAGATGAGAAAGATGGGAAGAAGAAAGAAGAGAGAAGGATAAGCGTACACGTGCAAGGGTGATGGATAAAGTAAATGGAGGAGGAGGAGGAGGAAGAGGAGGGGAGGAGGCAAGCAAGCAGGCAAGCAGATATAAGAGTTGTTGTCAAGGGAAGAGAGGAGGAGGAGGAGGAGGAGGAGGGGTGAAAAAGGAGTAAAGTTATAAGAAAAATAAGAGGAAGGGAAGAAGGAGAAGAGATAAGTGTGGAGAAGAAGAAGAGGGAAGAGGAGAAGTAGTGGTAGAAGGAGGAGGAAGAAGAGTTATAGGGTTGAAAAAGGAGGAAGAAAGATATGAGAGAAGACTAGGAGGAAGGGAAGAAGGATAAAGAGGATGAGAACAGAAGAGAGTGAAGGAAGAAGAAGAGGAGGAGGAGGAGGAAGACGGACGATTGAAGGACACCTGAGGGGAGAAGAGGGGGGCGAGGGGGGGAGGGGGAGATGAGGTTATGAAGGTAGGTGATATGAAGAAAAGGATGGGAAGGAGGGAGAGGTGAAGGGACTAATGGTGATAATGATGATGGTGATGATGATGATGATGATGGTGATGATGATGAGCCAAAGAAAAGAAAATCCAAGAGAAGAAAAAGAAGAGTGTGAAGATGGGAAACTGGCGATAAAAGGGGAGAAAAAAGATGACAGAAATTAATAATGAAAGGAAAACAAGAGAAGAAAAGAAGATAGGTAAGAAAAATAACATTGAAGGGATAAAGAAAGAAGGGAGAAGAAAATATGGGGTAATAAATAGTACTAAAAAACAAGAGGAATAAATGATGAAAGGGGAAGAGGAAGGTGATAAGGAAAAAGAAAATGAAGGTGTGTAGATGGGTGGCGATAAAGAGGGGAGGGTTGTATTAATAGGTGTTGACGGAAGTGAAGTGGTATTGACAGTAAGGGAAGGGAGAAAGGAAGAAGGGAAGAGAAGATAAAATAAGGAGAGAAGAGAGGGAAGGGAAGCAAGGAAGAAGGTTAAGGGACAGAAAGGAAAAGAGAAAGGAGGAAAAGGAAAGGAAGAGATGAAAGAAGGAAGGGACAAAGGGATGGGTGAAGGGTAGAGTGAAAAAGGAAAGGAAAGAAAAGAGAATGGAAGAGAAGGGACGAGAAAAAAAGGAAAAAGAAGGGAAGATAAGAGGAAGAGGGTTGGGAAGAAGGAAGGATAAAGGGAGGGGAAGAAAAGGTAAGAAGGGAAGAGAAGGGAGGATACAGAAAAGAGGAAAAGGAAGAAGGGGAAGAGAAGACAAAAGGGAAGAGAAAAGGATAATGGGAAGGGAAGATAAGTAAAGAAAATATCCTGAAAGCATCAAAGGAACGCTGAGAAGATGGGTAATGGAAGGGAAGGGAAGGGAAAGGAAGGGAAGAGAAGGGGAGGGAAGGGGAAGGGAAGGGAAAAAGATAAGGTGTTGATGGTCTAGAAAGGGAAAAAAAGAGGAAGAAAAAAAAAAGTGATGAATCTGCTAAGGAAAGGAAAGAAAACGTGATGACAGGAGTGAGTGAGAAATGGTGGTGATGATGATAGTGGTGGTGATGGTGGTGGGGGTGGTGAGGACAAGGCAAGGGCAATGGATAGTGACAGGCATGAGAAGGTGGTGGTGATGATGGAGGTGGTGAGGTGGAGGTGGTAGTGGTGGTGGTGAGGTGGAGGTGACGTGGGAGTGTCGTGTTTGCAATGCTAAAAATAGACCCCCCGAGAGAGAGAGAGAGAGAGAGAGAGAGAGAGAGAGAGAGAGAGAGAGGGGACATAAAAACATAATCTGGCAACTCAACCTCAGCCACTCTTGCAAAATGTAAACAACTAGGATTACTTTTTATCAGTCTCTCTCTCTCTCTCTCTCTCTCTCATTCAGCCGGTTTTCCTGTTCTCTCTCTCTCTCTCTCTCTCTCTCTCTCTCTATGATATCAGATGGTGAGATTGTGAGCTAGTTCTAATCCCTTTAATATTCCCTCCTGGTCTTGGTCTGCATAAATTACGTTAAAAATAGGTACTTCGACAAAGGCAGAGGTTGTTGCACGCTCTCTCTCTCTCTCTCTCTCTCTCTCTCTCTCTCTCTGTTGTTCATTCATTCCACATTCATAACCAAACCCAAGAATGATATGAATGCCTTCCTCTATCCATCCCCCCCCCCTCCTTCCTCCCCATTCCCCATCTTCTCTCCCTTCTTTTTTCTTTACCCATCTCCCTTTTTCTTCCTTCTCCCCTATCCAATCTTTTTCTCTTTCTTCGTTCCTACCCATTCCTCTCTATCTCTCCTCCCTTCACCCATTCTTTCCTTTCTTCCTTCTTCCTTACCCAATCCTCTCTATCCCTTCTTTCTTTCTCTTCTTCCCTACCTTTACCTCTCCCTCTTTATCTCTTCTTCTCTTGTCATTTTCCTTCCCTCTTCTTCCTTACCCACTCCTCTCTGGTTCCATATACATTCCCCCCTTCTTCTTCCCTATCCATTCCTCTCTCCCTTCTTCACTACATAGCAGCCTCCTTCCCTCCCTTCCAATGCGATAACTCTGATAGGTCTACCTTCCTTCACCCCCCTCTACTCCTCCTCCTTCCTTATAAGACTACACCCATGCCTCCTCCTCCTCCTCTTCTTCCCTAAAGGTGAGTAGTCGGAGGAAACGGAAAAGTACTAAAGAACTACTGGAAAAAATGATGGATTGAAGGAAGAAAGTGAAGATGAGTATGAATATGGTGATGGTGATGATGATGGGAAGATGATAATGATAATGGTGAAAATGATGATAATGTGATGATAACAATGATGGGAAGATGATAATGATAATGGTGAAAATGATGATAATAATGATGGTGAAATGGATTTAGTTTTTTTTAAGTAATTCAACTCTGCATTTAATTATTTCCTTCCGCTGCTGTGTGTCCTTTTTAACTTGCTTCCTTTAGATTCCTTTACGCTGAGATAGATAGAGCGTAAGCAATGTTAAAATCTGTACAAAGAAGAATGACAAAAATGATTCAAGGTGTGAGAAACTTGCCTTATGAGGAAAGACTTAAGCATTTAAATCTACACTCTCTAGAAAGCCGAAGGTTGGGAGGAGACCTTATCGAAGTCCATAAATGGATGAAGAGCTTTAATAAACGGGATGTCAACAGGGTTTTGGTAGTAAAAGAGCCAGGTAGGACACGTAGCAATAGTTTTAAGTTAGACAAATTCAGATTCAGCCAAGACATAGTTAAGAATTGGTTCACAAATAGAGTGGTGAGGACAGTCATGTTGTGGGTGCCAATACCATAGATATTTTCAAGAAGAGGTTAGACAAATTCATGGATAGTGAGGAGAGAGAGAGAGAGAGAGAGAGAGAGAGAGAGAGAGAGAGAGAGAGAGAGAGAGAGAGGGGGGTGGGGACAGGAAACAGGAAGAGAAGATATGAAGTAGATAACAATAATAATAAAAGAAAGTCATAAAGAAGAATAACACTGACACAAATTAGCTAACTTTTTAGAGAGGGGTAAGAGGAAAGGTAAGCGGGAGAGAGAGGAAGTAAGAGGGGAAAGGGAGGAAGGAAAAAAACGGTAAAGGGGAAAGGGGCAAGAAAAGGAGCAAAACATAGAAAGGGAGGAAGCCAGGGGGAAAGATGGAAGAGGGGAAAAAGGAGAAGGCAAGAAAAGAAGGTAGGAGGAAGTGGGATAAAGAGTAGATGGTAAAAGAGAGGAAGTGAGGGAAAGGGGAAGGAAAAAGAAAGTTAAGGGATTGGTAAAATAAGGGAAAGATGAAAGGTGGGGAGAAAGAGAATGAAGAAAGTGGAAAACAGGAATAAGAAAACAAAGAGCAAATAATATGGAAAGATAAATAGGGGAAAAGAACAGAGGAGGAAAGGAAAAGAAGGAAAAGGAGAATGAAAAAAAATGTAAAAATAAAAAAAGGTAGAGAAAACAACAGAGGAATTAGAAAGGAAAATGGAGAATGAAAAAAGGAAGAGGAAAATAGTGAAAGGAAAAAAAGAAAATATAAAAAAGAAAGGAAGACTGACGAGAGAGAGAGAGAGAGAGAGAGAGAGAGAGAGAGAGAGAGAGAGAGAGAGAGAGAGAGCTAGGAAAGATAAAGAGCAGATATTTGTATAAAATGTGTGGTTTTGTAGAGAGAGAGAGAGAGAGAGAGAGAGAGAGAGAGAGAGAGAGAGAGAGAGAGAGAGAGAGCGCTGCTAAAAATTCTTCCAAAACCGCGACCTTGTCAGTTCATGTGTGTGTACGTGTGTGTGTGTGTGCGTGTGTGTGTGTGTGTGTGTGTGTGTGTGTGGGTGGGTGTAAACATTCCCAGACAGCAATATGGCGCCAAGTTTCCCCTCTTTTTTTACCTTCCTCCTTTCCTTTCTCTTCCCTCTCCTCTCCCACCTCCATTAGCCCCCTTTTTCCTCCCCTTCCTTCTTCCCTTTTAATATTCTCTCTCCATCCTGCTTACTTTTTTTTTCTTCCTTGTTCATTCATCCATTACTCTCTCTAACCATCCCCATTCACTCCCCGCCTTTCAGAATACATACCCACTATACAAATTCATTCATACACACCTCCCCTCCTTCCCCTTTCTCCCCTACAATATACCAGCAGCCTCCCATTCACCCTCATCTCCCCATTCTTCCCCATCCCTCCTCCTCCTCCTCCCTAGCTCTTCACCCACTCATCCCCATCACCACCAATTACTCTCTTTTGTGGTTGAGGGGCGCACGCGACCACTTCTACAGCAGTTAGATTTATGGGTCACATCAATGCAAGAGTTAAGTTGGGTGTGTTATGGTGAGTATGTGAGGGAAAGTGTGTTGGTAAGTTGGGTCAGTCAGTCAGTCAGTTAGGTAGGCTAGTGTATTGGTAAGTTGGGTTCAGTCAGTTAGTTTAGTCAGTCAAATGTTTGTTTTCCTTTAATGTTTTCGTTATGGTTGTCATGTCAGTCAGTCAGTTAATCAAGTGTTTGTGTTTTTGTTTGCAAAGCTGTTTGTTTTTGTTGCTGGTTGTCAGTCAGTCAATCAATTAAGTTTACTGTTTGTACTGTTAAAATAACTATAACTATAGCTATATATATATATAGATATATATATATATATATAGATATATATATAGATATATATAGATCTATATATATCTCGTTATTTGAAGCAGACCAAAGCAGTTCCGTCGTTAAAATAATGATCAACTAACGTTATCCAAAAGTCAGGTAATGGAAGTCAGTAGGTCCTTCGCAAAATTGAAACACGTGCACGGAATAAAAAAATAAAAAATAAAAGATAATGTTTTCCGTGTGCAAGAAAAAAGCTAAGTCTTGTAGTTTCAGACGCTTTCGGCTTTCACAACTATTTCCAAGCACAGGAGATTAGTCAGATTCCCAAGAGTGTATTTCACAGTCACGGTGCAAAAGAAGCCTTGTCAAACTATTTCACAATCACGGTACAGAAACCTTGTCAAACCATCACCAGGCTTATGACACCACCCCAATGGAAATACCCAAAGCAACCTCTACGAAAGCCTTGCAAAATGCGGGTGTGTGAGCCCTAAAGAAATATAGACTGGAACACCACCCCCAACGGAAATACCCAAAGAAGCCTCTACGAAAGCCTTGCAAAATATGGGTGTTGAGCCCTAAAGAAATATAGACTGGACCTCAGCCTCTGTCAGTTCCGATGTTTTTTTTTTCATATTTAAGATACAGAAGTCTTGTCAAACTATCACCAGCCTTATAAAACTACCCCAGGTGGAAATACAAACACAACCTCTACGAAAGCCTTGCCAGAGATATGTGAGCCTAAAGAAGAAAAAAAAATCAGCCTGTCGATAAATTCTCAGTCAGTGTTTTTTTTTCACATTTAAGATACACGAGAAACCTTGTCAAACTATCCCTTGGCATATAAAACTACCCCAGATGGAAATACAAACCCAACCACCTCTAGTAAGCCTTGCCAAGTGAGAGCCGTGAAGAAATAAACAACCTCAGCGTCAGCCAGTCAGTTCTGTTTGTTTTTTTCGCATTTAAGATACAGAAGAAACCTTGTCAAACTATCCCTTGGCATATAAAACTACCCCAGGTGGAAATACAAACACAACCCTCTATGAAGCCTTGCCAAGTATGTGAGAGCGCGATAGAAATATAAACAACCTCAGCGTCAGTCAATCAGTTCTCGAGTTTTTCGCATTCAAGATACAGGAGAAACCTTGTCAAACTATCCCTTGGCATATAAAACTACCCCAGGTGGAAATACAAACACAACCCTCTATGAAGCCTTGCCATGTGAGAGCGCGATAGAAAAATAAACAACCCCAGCGTCAGTCCGAGTTTTTCGCATTCAAGATACAGGAGAAAACTTGTCAAACTATCCCTTGGCATATAAAACTACCCCAGGTGGAAATACAAACACAACCCTCTATGAAGCCTTGCCAAGTATGTGAAAGCCCTGAAGAAATATATAGCCTGGACCTCTCAGCGTAGCCAGTCAATCAGCGGGGTCACAACACAGTAGCTCAGTGGAAAAGTACCGGGCGGGGTGTTGCTCATACTGATGCCCCCCTACACCCCCTCCCCCCTTTCACTATCACCACCACCACCATCACCTCCACTATCACCACCCACCACCAGCGTGCATGCCCTTGACCAGTCACTCCAGTCAGTCTTATATTGCTGCGTGTTTGACTGACTGGGTGAGTGGCTGACAGACTGGCTGCGTAAAATCTACTGCTACTTCTACTACGTCATACTTTTGTTGTGACTGGGTTGAGGTACACACACACACACACACACACACACACTTCAGAGGTTTCACTTTACGAACAGATGAGTATGGAGTTAAGAAGAGAAAAGAGAAGAGCTAAAATATGAAAACAGAAACGGGGAACAGAAGACGAAGGAGAAGCAGTAGAAGAAACAAACTTAGGACAGGAGATAGAGGAGGAGAGGGAGGAGGAGGAGGAGGAGGAGGAAGAGCAAGAGGGTGAGAGAGGGAGGGAGAGGAAGAGGGATAGAGGGAGAGGAGGAGGGAGGCAATGGCAGATATTGTAAACACGTCGTACCGTACATAGAACCCTGGCGCGCAAGGGGGAACACAGATTGCGCAACACACACACACACAGAGAGAGAGAGAGAGAGAGATAGAGAGACACACACACAGAGGCAAAGATGGCTAGACTTAAACTACACTATCAGACGGGACATGAAGGACAAGAGGAAGGAGGAAAGAAGAACTGAAGCAAGCAAGGAGAGGGAGGGAAGGGAAAGAGTGTTTCAAGAAGGAATGCTTTCGTGTCTATTTCCATCTCCGAGCCTGCCATGACGCGGGGCTGTCTGATCCTCACTTTAGCTATCACGTGCTGCCTGCTTGCCTGCCATTACTGGGGCATGCAAGGATAGGAGGTGGAGGTCGAGAAGGGGGAGGTAAGAGGAGGACATGAGGGTGAACCATAAGAGCGAGCAAGAAGAGCATGGGAAGGATAGACGTTAGCATAAGAGAAGGGAATGAGAGTAGAAAGTGAGAAGAGGTCAGAGGAGTTAGAAGACGGGACAAGGCAAGGAAGAGCATAAGGATAGACATTTAATTAAGAAGATTGAATAAGAAGAGTAGACAAGAAGATGATAAGGAGGAGAGCATAATGAAGAGGGAATAAGAGTAGAAAGAAGTGACGAGGACAGAGGAGGAAAAATAAGACTAGACAAGGCAAGGAAGAGCAAAAGGATAGACATATTTAATTAAGAAGAGGGAATAAATAGAGTAGACAAGATAAGGAGGAGAGCATATGAAGAAGACAGGCAGAGCAAAACAGAAGACTGGATAAGTGAGATGAGACAATGAAGAGTAGAAGAATGGACGAAAAATACGAGTAAGAGTAGATATGGAAGATGAGAATTTAAAAGCAAGGAGAAAGCAGATACAAGCAACCACCAACAAATAAGACGAAGAAGAAAAGGTAAAGAAAGATGACAAACTAAGAGGGGAAAGAGGAAAGGGATAAGAACAAAGTAAAAAGATATACGAAGAGAAGTAAGAGGAAGATGACAAACTAAGATGGGAAAGACGAGAGGGATAAGAACAAAATAGAAAGACATACGAAGAGAAAGAAGAAAGAGGAAGGGAGGATAGGGAGAGCAGGTACACAAATGAAGACCAAACAATCTAAAATGGAAGACAAAGGAGGTGAGGTTAAAATAGAAAATAAGGGAAGAAACTAAGAGTACGATAAGAGATGAATGCAAAAGGGAGAGAAGTGAGAGACAGATCCTGAGACAAAATATAAATACACAAAACTTAAACATAAAAGAGAAAGGAGAAAACAACCTGAGGGCATGACCAAACTGGGATAATGAATGGATGTCGCCGAGGCCACAAACAAGCCAGCAACTGTGTGTAAAAAGAGGAGGCGAGGAAGAAAATAATTAAATAAAGAAAAAAATCAGAATAGCCTAATCTAACTTGCTCTAATTGCTTGCACGTGTGACTTTCTAATCTTGGACAAACTATTAAGTGGCCATGACATTATTAAAGAAGTAGAATAGTTGTTGTAGTAGTAGAAGTAGTAGTAGTAGTAGTAGTAGTAGTAGTAGTAGTAGTAGTAGTGGTGGTGGTGGTGTTTTGCGAGTTATATTTTTGATTTGCTCTTGAAATATCTCCTCTATTGTAAAAATAAAGTGGTTGTTGTAGTGATATTATGTTTATAGTGGTAGTAGTAGTAGTAGTAGTAGTAGTAGTAGTAGTAGTAAGGTAGTGTTTTGCAAGCTATATAACTGTTTTCGCTCTTGAAATATCCCCTAAAATGTAAAAAAATATAGTAGAAATTGTAGGATTGTTATTATTATTATTATTAGTAGTAGTAGTAGTAGTAGTAAGGTAGTGTTTTGCAAGCTATATAACTGTTTTCGCTCTTGAAATATCCCCTAAAATGTAAAAAAATATAGTAGAAATTGTAGGATTGTTATTATTATTATTAGTAGTAGTAGTAGTAGCTCAACATTAATTTCTATCTCGAGTCTTAACAGCGAAAGGAAACAAGGAAACACAACACAGCAACACACGAAACACACATTCTTGCGTAATAGAGTATTGTGACGTGATAGGCTGCTGCTGGTGGTGGTATTGCGTTATAATGTAATAGACGGCACGCCAGACAGAAACAGACAGGGAGACAGACAGTGGGTTGGGAGGGTTGTGTAAGAGATCATTATAGAGAAAGAAATATCTACAACTTTTTGCTATACGACGTGTGTGTGTGTGTGTGTGTGTGTGTGTGTGTGTGAGGTACCATTTCTTACTGTGTTATATAAGCTTGTTTGTCTGAGTCTGGCAGAGAGAGAGAGAGAGAGAGAGAGAGAGAGAGAGAGAGCAGCCATTTCATTGCAAGCCAGACAGGGATTTAGCCAAACACTCACATATTCCTCTTATTCCCGCTCATCCCCGCTCCCCAGCCTACTCAGACGACCAGGAAGGGAACGCAGATGATCTTTAACCCCAGACATGGAAAAACTAGCACAATATTGATCCTCCATGCCAAGAAAACTCATGTCAACAAACTCATCATACGTCTGGTCGCGCTACACTCCTCCCCCTCCCTGGCACCGTTCCCCCTTCTCCTCACCTCTTCCCCCCCCCCCCCCATTCTCCCTCCTCCCCAGCCTCCTCCCAACCGTTTTTTTGCAGCCCCAGGCACACCCCATTACTCCACCCCGTGCTGCATTACACGGGATAGCCCAAACTCCACATGTGGCGTGCGGGGAGGAAGGGGAATGGTGGGGTTGGTGATTGAAAAGTGCAACAGGTATATGGTGTTGGTGGTGGTGGTGGAGGTGGAGGTGGTGATTGGTGGCATCTCTACGTGTGTGTGTGTGCTTAGTGTGGAAAATTCCCGCACCACCTCCAGCACCACCTACCCGGCCTTGGCTGCATTCAACACCACCACCACCACTAACGTCACCACCACCACTACCAGGAAATGGGTTACTACGCACCACGTTAACCTCCTCCTCTCCTCCACCACCTCACTAAGCATCCACATCACCACAACCACCGCCGCGTGCCTCAATCATCACCATTTCGTCACCTCCACTTTGCCACCATCACCACCGTACTCAAAATGCACATCACCATCTTTACTTCATCACACCACCGCCACGTGCCTCAATCATCACCATTTCGTCACCTCCACTTTGCCACCATCACCACCGTACTCAAAATGCACATCACCACTTTACTTCATCACCACCACCGCCACGTGCTTCAAAATCATCACCATTTCGTCATCACCACTTTACCACCATTAAGGGCTTCCACGCCACCATTGCCACCGTACTCAAAATGCACATCACCACTTCATCACCACCACCGCCACGTGCTTCAAAATCATCACCATTTCGACACCACCACCACCATGAGGGACACCATATATATCCTTATCATCACCACCACACTCAGGGATGCACCTCATAACCTTCACTTCATCACCACCACCACCACGCCTCCGTCACGTGCCTCAATCATCACCATTACATCACCACCACCACCACCACCAAGGGCATCCATATCCCTAGCACCACCATCACCATACGCGAAAGATGTATACCTCATGCTCTTCGAAGTTCATCACCACCATCACCATCACCACCACCACCACCACACCATGCTATAATCACGTGTGTTACCTGCCGCTTCCTCGACCTTTCCAACACCTGAGCTCGTGAACTATTCAGGTATATATAGAACAAGAACAAGAACAACAACTACTACTACTATTACTACCGCTGCTAAAAGAATAATAACAAAAATAAAGAAGAATTGAAAGGAAAGAAAAAAAGGTTAGAAATCAACAAAACTTAGAAGGAATAAGAAAAAAATGTAAATATTAACATAAATGAAGGAGGAGAATTAAAAGGAAAGAAAAACGTTACAAATAATAGCAAAACTTAAAAGGAAAAAAGTAGAGATTGTAGCAAAATGACAAACTAATAATAATGATAATAATAATAATGATAATGATAATAATAATAATAATAATAATAATAATAATAATAATAATGAAAGGGAAACTATATCACACACACACACACACACACACACACACAAACAAACCTTCACTAATTAATCACCTTTCATTAGCGGATACAGGTAAGTCGTAATAATGCCCAGGTGTAATTAGTCATGAAGGTGTTGGGGCTGTAATCCGGGGCCCTTGATAGACACAGCCAGGTAGTTAATTAGAAGCACCTGTGACTCATTACCTGCCGCTCCTAATGACGTAAGACCCGCCTCATTAAGGAGTCTACGTGTTGATAATTGATATTTTTAAGAGGTAATGAATGTGTGTATAAAAAGTGACTAACAAACAATCGGACAAATTTAATGAACTGCCTAACTAATAATGATAATGGTGATGATTTTTTTTAGATGAATGTTTGATAGGATAAGGAATGAGATTGCTAGACATATTCTCTCTCTCTCTCTCTCTCTCTCTCTCCTTTGGCTTGTCTCCACTTCTAAGGTAATAAAAGAGATACTAAAATGCAACAGGAACTCTCTCTCTCTCTCTCTCTCTCTCGTCATCACTATTTTCACCATCAGTACCCGTATCATCACTATCACCACCATCACCATAATTATATCTAAATATGTATGTTTGTATGTTTGTGTGTATGTATGCATGTATGTGTGTATGTACTTATAAAAAAAATTAAAAAAACATCAGAGAAAGTAAGTAGAATCATCATCACTATATTTAGCTACTTCTATTTCAATCATTGTCATCACCACCACCACCATCATCACCACCAAAAATATTATCACCACCACCACCACTGTCACCCATCACCACCACTGCAGAATACTACCACCATTACCACCATTATTTTACTTTCCACACCACCACCACCACCACCACCACCACATGCACTTCCTGTCACGATCATCATTCATCGCCATTACGCTCCCTTTCACCACCATGACACCACGAAATTTCCACCACCACCACCACCACCACCGTCATCAACTCCAAAATTTCGATGTTTCACCTCCATCAATCTTAACCAGTAACAAACACCTCCATCACCACCACCATCAGCGTTACTATCACCTCCAATCCGGCTTTCCACTCACCACCACCACCACCACCACCACGTGTCACCATCACCTTCATCACCACTAACACCACCAATCTAGCTTTCTATTCAATACGAGCACCACCAACATCACCACCACGTGTCACCATCTCCTTCATCACCAGCACCAATCTAGCGTTCTATTCATCACGACCACCACCACCACCACCATCACCTTCATCACACTAACATCACCACTTTCAATACCTTTCTATCACTACCACCGCTACTAAAACGTTTATTAATTATTTTGGGTATTACCTGTAAAATGTTAATTAATTCAAAGGTGGGTTTCAAGGTTGACTAGAAAGGTGTTGACGCCCTCTCTCTCTCTCTCTCTCTCTCTCTCTCTCTCTCTCTCTCTCTCTCTCTCTCTCTCTCTCGTGAGGTAGAGGCCAATAAACAAACAAGTAAATCAACAAAAACCCAAAATATATACTCAAGGTCACACACACACACACACACACACACACACACACACACAATTTATTCCTCCTATTTTTACATTGACTATATTTTACCTGTGATTTGTGGACCTGTTGTCGTCACTGTTGTTCTTGTTGTTGGTGTTGTTGGTGGTGGTGATGGTGGTGGTGGTGGTGAAAATGATGAGGGTGGTGGAATAACATGCATCACCACCACTACTACCCACTCCACACCATCATCACTACCACCACCACCATCACCACCACCACCAACGACACCACCTTACCTGGGCACACCTGAGTCACGCCACACATCTGTCCTTCGTTACTGGTCACGTGCGGACTTACCTGAAACAAAAGAAGGAAAGCAATTAGTAAAAATACACCTGGAATATTATACGTTAGCGGCAGGTGTGTTGAGGAGGAGGAGGAGGAGAAGAAAAAACAGGAAAATTCATATGATTGTGGTTTGGAGGTTAGAGAAGGCGGTGGAAGAGGTGGATGTTTTGAAAGAAGAGGAAGAGGAGGAAGAGGAGGAGGAAAATAAATAGGAAAAGTTCTCTAGTTGTGGTTTTGGGGAGGAAAGTGGATGAGGTGGAGGAGGGGACATAGATGTTGAGGAAAAAGAAGAAGAGGAGGAAGAGCAGGCTACAAGATGGCGGTAAAGGTGAGTGTATGGGGAAGGGAAAGAAAAGGAAAAACAACAACAAAAAAAAGGGGGAAGGAGAAGGGGAAGAATAGAAAGGGGTAATAAAGCGGAAGAAGAATAGTGCCCCTGGGAGTAAATAGAGGGGAGAAGGGAGATGAGGGCGTGGGGGTGGGGAGGAGGGGAGAGGGGTAGGGGAGAGGGCGGTAAGGGAAAGAAGAGAACGGGAAACAGAAAACGGAAGATGCCGAGGTTATGTAACAGAAGGAATTGAGGTCAGAGGAGGAGGAGGAGGGAGGGAGGGAGGGAGGGAGGGAGGGATAAAGGGGATAGGGAGAAGAGGGAGGGAGGGCGGGAGGGGGAGATAGATGGAAGGGAAGGGAAAAGGGAACATTGGAGGGAGGAGGGAGAGGGAAGGGAAAAGGGAGAGGGAACATTGGAGGAAGAGGAGGAAGAAGGGAAGGATATGAATGAGATAAAAGAACAGTGTGAGAAGAGGAGGAAGGAAGAATAGGAGATAAAAGAACATTGGGAAAGAGGGGAAGGGACAGGAAGATAAAGAAAGGGAGGAAGAGGAAGAGGAGGAGGCTGGGTAAGATGTTAATATATTTGGAGGAAGATAGAGAGGAGGAAGAAGGGGAAAAGATAAAGGAACAGTAGGGGAAGATGGGGGGGAGGAGGAGGAGGAGGAAGAGGGTTGGGGAAAGGTAACAGAAAACGGACAGTGGGGAAAGATGGGGAGGAGGGAAGAGGATTGGGGAAGGGTAAGAGAAAGAGGATATTGGGAGAAGGGAGGAGGGGGAAGAAAGGGAAAAAAGGATGCGAAATAATGGAAGTTGGGGAAGGAGGGGGAGGCATTAGAGGAGGAAAGGGAGAAGAGGGAAGAGAAGGAAGGAAGAATAGAAGACAACGAACAATGATGGAAGAGAAGGAAGAAAGGGAAGAAAGGAAAGATGAGATAAAATAAATTGGATAAAGATGGGGAGAATGGGAAAGAGGGATAAAGGGCAAGAAATAGAAGAAAGGGAGGAGGGGGAACAGAGAGAAAGAATAATAGGTAACAGGGGAAGGGGAGGAAATTGGGGAAAGATGAGGAAGGAGGAGGAGAATGAGGACGAAGGGGAAGATAGGGAAGGAATAATGAGATAAGGACATTGAGGATAGAGAAGGGGAGGAACGGGATGGGGAAGGGGATGAATGGAAAGGGGAAGAGGGGGAAGGAGAAGGAGAATGAGGACGAAGGGGAAGATAGGGAAGGAATAATGAGATAAGAACATTCAGGATAGAGAAGGGGAGGAACGGGACGGGGAAGGGGAGGAATGGAAAGGGGAAGAGGGGGGGAAGGAGGATTGAGAAGGGCGCTATAAAGATTTGAACCCTCTTGTTAGGAAGGTAAGGACAATATAAGGTAGTCATGATAAGTGGAGGAGATGAGAGCCCTAACACACACACACACACACACACACACACACACACACACACACACACACACACACAAGGGTTAAGGACAGAAGGGAAATAAGAAAAGAATATCTATGAAGGGAAGGAGAAAAAAATGGGAAGAAAAAAAAAATTATGAAGGGAAGGAAGGAAAAAAGAAGGAATGAAGGGAAGGAGGGAAAAAGAAAAGAATATGAAGGGGAAAACCGAAGGGACAGGAAATGAGATGAAGAAAACAAAGAAGAGAATATCGACGAAATAAAGGAAATGGAGGAGGAGGAGGAGAGAAAAAAAAATTGAATTGGAAAAAAAAATCGTGAAGGGACAAAATAATTACAACACACACACACACACACACACACACACACACACACACACACAAGGTCCTTCTGGTATACTGCCACACATGAATATTCAAACATATGAATATTTACACGCGTCATGAATAAGATTATGTCGTGCACGCTCTTACATTCATAATAAAATAATAATAATAAATAATAATAATAATAAAGATAAGACGAAGAGGAAGGTGAATACAGATCTTTACTTTCCTTTTCTCATTCTTATTTCTCTCTTTTTATTAGCGTTCCTCCTCCTCCTATTATTATTATTATTATCATCTTACTCAGTCTCTCTCTCTCACACGAACGCTGACACACACACACACACACACACACACACACACACACACACACACACACACACACACACACCAGCAATGCAAAACAAGATTGAGAAAGAGAGAGAACAGTTAGACAAACTTTAAGGAAGAACAACGAGGAGGAGGAGGAGGAGGAGGAGGAGGAGGAGGAGGAGGAGGAGGAGGCCAGGTTAAAGTGGAGGGATGGAGGCAAGCACTTCTTCCTTCACCTGTATTACCTTTCCTCCTCCTCCTCCTCCTCCTCCTCCTCCTCCTCCTCTTCTTCCTCCTCCTCCTCCTCTTCTTCCTCCTCCTCCTTCTTGCACACCTTTCCCGGCAGGTGAGTCTTGGTAATGAGAGAAGAGGGACAGGTGTGTGTGTGTGTGTGTGTGTGTGTGTGTGTGTGTGTGTGTGTGTGTGTGTGTGTGTGTGTGTTTGGCGCCATTACAGACACGAAAGAATGGTGGATAATTACTCTCAAAAAACAATAAAAGAGAAAAATAAATAAATAATGAGATAAAGTTGGAGTGAAAATTGTGTGTGTGTGTGTGTGTGTGTGTGTGTGTGTGTGTGTGTGTGTGTGTGTGTGCAAGCAATGTGCAGTTTCAGGAATTGATTGGCAGATCGATAGAGAGAGAGAGAGAGAGAGAGAGAGAGAGAGAGAGAGAGAGAGAGAGAGAGAGAGAGAGAGGTAATACATAATCCATACTGCATATCAGCACCCCTTTCCTCCCCTCCCCTTCCCCCTCTTCTCCCCTCTCCCTACACCCCATCAATCACCCCTCACTACTCTCCCTCCCCTACACATTCTCCCCACTCCCCTCCTCCCCCTTCCCTCTTCCTCCCCTACACATTCTCCCCACTCCCCTCCTCCCCTTCACTTCTCTCCAGCACAATACACAATGCAGCTTTCCCCTTCCCCCCTTCCTTGTATCTACCCCCCTTCCCTTATCTCTCCTCCCCATTCCCATATCTCTCCCTTTCTCTTATGACACCAATGATAAGCTCCCTATTCCTTGCATATACTCCCTCCTCTACCCCTTTCTCTTCTTTATCTACCCATTCTTCTTGTTCCTTCACTCCTTCATTCTTCTTTCTCTCCCTTCTCTTCATTCTTACTCTCCTTTCTTCTTTCTCTTCTTCTCATCAGTAGCTTTCTCTTCCCGTCTCATTTCAACAGTTCATCTTAATTCCTTTTCCTCTTTTTTTTTTTTCCTTCTCTAAGCCACATCTGTTCATCATCATTCCTCCTTCCTTCATCACCCATATACGTCTCCTTCATCTTCCTTCTTCAATTTACTCCTTCCTTCCCTCCCTCTTCCTTCTCCATCAATCTATCCATTTTTTTTTCTTCCTCCTCTTTCCGAATTTACTCCTTCCTTTCCCTCCTCTTCCTTCTACTTCTCTTTCCCAACACATTTATTCTTTCCTTCCTTCCCCCTTGTCCCATCCCTTCTTCCTTCCCCATCGTCCCATCCCTTCTTCCTTCCCCTCGTCCCATCCCTTCTTCCTTCCCCTCGTCCCATCCCTTCTTCCTTCCCCTCGTCCCATCCCTTCTTCCTTCCCCTCGTCCCATCCCTTCTTCCTTCCCCTCGTCCCATCCCTTCTTCCTTCCCCCTCGTACCATCCCTTCTTCCTTCCCCTCTCTCCACCTTCTCCACCATTCCAATCCTTCCTTCTCCTCCCCCTCCTCCTTCAACCCTTTCCTCCTCCTCTTCTTCTTCCCCCGTCAGCACCCACCCGTTCTCTCCGTCAGCAGAAGCACCACCAGCAGCAGCAGCAGTAGGCGAGCCACCACTACCACCACCACCAGTAGCAGCAGGAGTAGTAGCAGGAGCAGGTGCAGGAGCAGTTGTGAGCATGGTTAGGCCTGGGTACTTATCCATATCTTTATCCCTCTTTCTTTATCTTTATTTTTTCAATGTCTTTTG
>NW_026111978.1:47500-72500 GCF_024679095.1 Eriocheir sinensis
CTTGTTACCCTAACCTAACCTAACCTTACCTAACCTAACCTTACCTTACCTTACCTTACCTAACCTAACCTAACCTTACCTCAATGCTTCCAGTTTTAACTAGCTCATCTAACCTTACATTCTCTCTCTCTCTCTCTCTCTCTCTCTCTCTCTCTCTCTCTCTCTCTCTCTCTCTCTCTCTCTCTCTCTCTCTCTCTCTCTCTCTCTCTAATATCACCTTTCCAGTCCAGGTTGGTGAGATCCAGTAATGTCTCTGTGGATCTGGCTCACTTTTCTTTTTTTTTTTAATTTCTTTTTCTCGTCACCACCACCACAACTACAACTCCTGTTCTTTGATTTTCTTTTTTTCATTTTTTTCCTCTTATTTTCTTTGTCTTCCTCCTTTGTTATATACTAACTTAATATGTAATAGTTCACACATCAAAACTTCCTTCTTAATTTCTTCTACTACTACTACTACTACGATAACTACTGCTACTATTACTACTACTACTACTATTACTACTACTGCTGCTACTACTACTACTACTACTACTACTACTACACTTATCAAAATCATCGTTGTTATTGTACCAAAACATCAATATACTCAATAGGAGGAGGAGGAGGAGAGAGAGAAAGGAGGTAATCGATAAAACAAATGAGAGAGAGAGAGAGAGAGAGAGAGAAATACAAACATAACAAACAAACAAGGAAGAGAAAGGAAAGAGAAAAAAAATATAGATAACATTTTTTTCTCGAGTCCGTGACCTTTTCCTTCCCCCTCCCCTTCCCTCCCCCCTTCATTCTTCTTCCCCAACTCAAGGGGATTCCCCAGCCAGGTATGTGCAATCGGGGAACGGCAGGTGTCGCCCTACAGGTAAGAAAAATTAGTACTCTCCTCTCCTCTTCCTCTTATTCCTCTCTCCCTCCCTCCTCCTCTTACTACTTCTCTCCCCTCCTCTTCCTCTTTCTCTCTCTCCCTCCTTCCTCCTTCTTTTGTTCTTCTTGTTCTTGTTCTTTTCTCCTCCTCCTTCTTCTTCAACTCCCCCTCTTCATCATCATCATCGTCATCATCATCCCTTGCTCTTCTATTCCTCCTCCTCCTCGTTTTCTTGTTCTTCTTGTTCTCGTTCCTCTTCTTCTTTTTCGTCTCCTCCTCCTCCTCCTCTTCTTGTTATTTTTATTGTTCCTCTTATCGTTCTTCCTTCTCCTCCTCTTTTTCCTCTTCTTCTTGTTCTAGTTCCTCTTCTTCTTTTTCTTCTCCTCCTCCTCCTCCTCCTATTCCTCGTCTTCTCGTTTTTCTTGTTCTCCTCTTCCTCTCGTTCTTCATCTCTTTTTATTTCCCCTCTTCCTCCTCCTCCTCCTCCTCTTCTTTATTCCCTAACCTTGTATGGAGGATAAACACACCTTCCCTTGTTCTTCTTTTTTTTCTTTATAATTCAAGGTTGTTTTCTTGCTGATGTTGTTCGTGCAATCGAGGTTATGAGAAATGTTGTTCGTGTAATCGAGGTTATGAGACAATCTGCTTTACTCTTTATCGTTATCATTATCATCATTATTATTATTATTATTATTATTATTATTGTTGTTGTTATTTATTTACATTGCTTTCTTCATAAGTTCATTAATGGTTCCTTTTATAACTTCTACTTCTACTTCTACTACTACTACTACTACTACTATTACTACTACTACTACTACTACTACTACTACTATTACTACTACTACTACTACCTATAAGTTTACCCATTTACCTGCCTACGAGCTTGCCCTATTACCCTAACCTGTCCCCTCCCCTCTTTACCTCCCCCAAACACCCATTTTACCTCCCACCTCTCCCCTTTTCCCTCCCTTTCTGTCCCTTTCCCCTCCCCCCTTCTTCCTCCCTAGCTGTTCCCCTTCCCTTCTACCCCCTTTCTTCCCTCCCCTCCACTTTTTAATATATGGAGAATACAAAGCCCATCCCCCTCCCTCACTCCCTGCCTCCCCTTCCCTCTCTCCCCCTCTCCCTTCTTCCCTTCCCCTCACCCTCTTTCTTCCCTCCCTCCACGTTTTAATATATGGAGAATACAAAGCCCCTCCCCCTCCCTCACTCCCTACCTCCCCTTCCCTCCCTAGCTACTCCCCTTCCCCTCTCCCCCTTTCTTCCCTCCCTCCACCTTTAAATATATGGAAAATACACATCCCTTCCTCCTCCCTCTCTCCCCTTCCCCCCTTTCCTCCCTCCCTCCCTCCCTATCATGCACTGTCTCAATTTGTTTACCTCCAACTTTCTATTTTTTATTTTTTATCATAAGGGTACAAAACATGCACCTTTGTCCTCCTCCTCCTCCTCCTCCTCCTCTTCTTCCTTCATGCACGAATATTCGGTCTCCTCCTCCTCCTCTCTGTTCTTCCTTCTTTATCCTATTTTTTTCTTTCTTTTTGTTTTCTTTTTTCTATTTCTTTCTTCTTTTATGTTTCCTTTTCCTTCTTATCCTCCTCCTCCTTCTCCTCCTTTTCGTCCTTCTTTCTTTTATCGTATTTTATCTATTTATGTTTCTTTCCTATTTCTTTATTTTATTCCTGCAATGTTTTTTCCCTCTTCTTCTTCGTCCTATTCTTTTTTTCCCTCTTTTCCTCCTTTTCTTCTCCTTCCTTCTCCTCCTTTGTTTCTTTTCTTCTCTTTTCCTTCGCCTCCTCCTCTTCTTTACTTCTCCCTTACCTCCCTTTCTCATTTCTTCCCCTTTTCTTCTTTCTTCTCCCTTTTTCTTTTCCCTTCTTTTCTCCTCCACCTCCTCTTTCTTAAACGTATATAGCAACAATAGTTCAAGACAGTTTTTTTTTTATCTTATGTAACTTGGGATTTTCGTTAACCAATTCCACGTATTCCTCCTCCTCCTCCTCCCCTCAACCTTGTATGGTACACGTATTGTCTCCCTGACCTACTATTGCTTACTGTTCTTGTTATTCTGAAGGCTATTATATCTCTCTCTCTCTCTCTCTCTCTCTCTCTCTCTCTCTCTCTCTCTCTCTCTCTCTCTCTCTCTCTCTCTCTCAGGATGATGATGAAAAAGATGGAAAGAGAGGAATTATGTTAAAAAAGAGAAAGGAAAGAAATAAAGCAAAATATATGTTCTGAGAAAGTGTAAGAAAGAGGAGGAAATCAAGGAAATGTTTGAATTCTCTCTCTCTCTCTCTCTCTCTCTCTCTCTCTCTCTCTCTCTCTCTCTCTCTCTCTCTCTCTCTCTCTCTCTCTCTCTCTCAAGCCTAATCTACCTTTTTATCTATCTATATATTTATCTATCTTCTTACCTACCTACCTACCTATCACTCAATCTATCTATCTATCTATATCTACCTACCTTCCTTCCTTTCTATCTACTCTTCCTCTTCCTCTTCCTTCGCTTCGTATCTATCTTCTTATTCTTCTCTAATATGTCCATCTCCCTTTTTCCCCTTCCCTTCTTCATTATCCTTCTATCTATCTATCTATCTATCCACACACATCCATCTATCAATCAGCTTTCTAACGGTTAGCCTATACTCAACCCAAGACACACTCATCTAAAACCAAAGACCACCTGTAATTTATGTAGTACCTGGTCTAACCTAAACTGACCTAACCTTATCTAACCTAACCTAACCTAACCTAACCTAACCTGACCTAGTCTACCTTACCTTACCTGACCTAACCTTATCAAACCTAACCTAATCTAACCTAAACTGACCTAACCTAACCTTATCTAACCTAACCTAATCTAACCTAACCTTACCGAACCTGACCTAATCTAACCTTATCTAACCTAACCTAATCTAACCTTATCTAACCTAACCTAACCTAACAGAACCTGACCTAATCTAACCTAACCTAGTCTAACCTAATTTAACCTAACCTGACCTAATCTAACCTAACCTAATCTAACCTTATCAAACCTGACCTAATCTAACCTACCCTTACCTAACATTATCTAACCTAACCTAACCTAATCTAACCTGACCTAACGTAACCCAACCTAATCTAACCTAACCTAACCTTACCTACCTATGTATGTACCTGGCCCTCCCTCTCCCCACCTGGCGCACCCTCCCCCAATCTGTACGCGGCCATAATAGGAAATGCTTTACGATACACCACCACCACAAGCTAATGTTAATAGCCACCTCATTACCTTGCTCTGGACAGGTACAAGACATGTTTCACCTTGCCTTGCCCACATACCTGTTTGTTTACGTCTAGTTTGGCACTGCTACCTGTGTTTATGTGGGTATGTGTGTTTGTTTACTTGTTTTCATTGTTTGATAACTGTTTGTGTGATACCTGGTTTGTTTATTTGTTTGTGTTATTGTTACTTGTTGTTTGTTTCTTATTCTACCTGTGTGAAAGTCTGCGTTTGTTTACCTGGTTTGTTTTTTTGTTTGTGTTGTTGTTACCTGTTTGTTTGTTATGCTACCTGTGTGTGTGTTTGTGCTTGTTTAGATCGTTTGTTTTTTGTTGTTTGTGTCGTTGTTGCCTGTTTGTTTGTTATGCTACCGGTGTGGAAGTTTGTGTAGTTTACCTGGTTTGTTTTTGTTGTCTGCGTTGTTGTTAGATAGTGTTTGTTTTCGCTTGTGTGTTGTTACTGTTTGTGTTTACCTGGTCTCTTTGTGTTTGTTTGTATTTTGTGTATGTTCATGTGTGTAACTTTTAAAAATCGACATGTATTTAGCTCTATGCATATTTTTTTCTATGTTTTCTCAAATTAATGATGTATAATAATATTCTTTACAATATGTGTGTCTGGATGTATATTATGTATGTGTAGGTTTGTCTGTCCATCGAGGTATGTGTGTCTGTCTGTCAATCTGTTTATCTATTTCTGTCTGTCTGTATGTGTGTGTGTGAAGGCTTTACTGTTTATCTATCTGTTTTCGTGTATCTATCTAGCGTTTTTTAGTATGTGAACGTCTAATACATCTCTCTCTCTCTCTCTTCCATCTATATACATCAAACTACTTGCCAATTCTCTCTCTCTCTCTCTCTCTCTCTCTCTCTCTCTCTCTCTCTCTCTCTCTCTCTCTCTCTCTCTCTCTCTCTCTCTCTCTCCCCCCCCCCATGTTGTAATCCGCCACTTCCCAGAATGGAATCTCGCCACTCTTGGGATTTCTACCTAAACCTTTTTTTCTTTCCTCTAAAGTTTAAACCCACCTCCAGAGAGAGAGAGAGAGAAAAAAAAAAAAGGTAAATAGTTTGATGTATATAGATGAGAGATGTAGGGGGAGAGGGAGGGAGGGAGGGAGGGAGTGGGTGAGAGAGGGGGAGTTGAGGGGGTGGGTGCGTTTTTGTAGGCAACCCTCACGTGATCCTGGCGTGGTGGTGGTGGTGTGTGTGTGTGTGTGTGTGTGTTCCAGGAATCCCACCTCACCACCACAAGGAACAACACCATCATCACCAGCGTCACCACCACCACCACCATCGTCATCACTACTACCACCATCACCACCACCACTACCAGGAACAACACCATCATCACCAGCGTCACCACCACCATCACCACCACCACTACCAGGAAGAACACCACCACCACCACCACCTTTACTAATATTTATGTTTTTTTGTTTATACCTAACCTTTCCCTGTCAGCATATTTCCCTACACGGTGAAAAACATAACTACTACTACTACTACTACTACTACTATTACTACTACAACTTTACATACAAATAGGATAGATTTTTTACCTATTATTATTTATCCCTTTATTCAACTAACCTATCCAAATTATCTACTGTGGATCAAGGTAACTATTATTATTATCATTATTCACTATCTACTTAATCTACCTGTAATGATGTTTTTTTTTTATTATAAGAAGCTACCTGTCATCTATTTACTTATGTACTTCTAAATCAATACCTATCCCAACTATCTATGTCTGTTCTTGATCTGCTACCTGTCATCTATTTACTTATGTACTTCTAAATCAATAAGTATCCCATCTATCTATATCTGTTCTTGATCTATCATATTATCTATTAGCCTATCTATTTCTGTATCTATTCCTCTCCACATCTATCCATCTATTCTTATATCTAACTTAATTTCAACTTTTTACCAATCTTCTGAATCCTTTTCTTTATTAGCGGGCTTTTTTTATTACTGTCTAGCGGGATTTTTTTATTATTGTTTCTTTTTTTTGTGCCCTTGAGCTGTCTCCTTTGTTGTAAAAAAAAAATAATAAAAAAAAAATCCTCTGACCATCCACATTTCTGTTCATTTATGTAACAACCTGATCTATCTATCTACTTCCACATCAACTCCAAAGTGCAACTATCTACGTATGTCTGTTCTTCTATCTAGCTTTCATCCCTTCCTGTTTCAACTTACCCATATCTTTTCAGCCATTTCGTTCTACATATATTCCTCTACATACCTTTTTTATTTATCTATCTATCTCACTACGACAGCCTTCATACACTCCCTTTCCCACCCACCCTTCGAAATTAACCATACCAATCTAGTTCATCATGATTTCCTCTGCATATCTATCTACCTCCAATCCAGTTCATCATGATTTCCTCTGCATATCTATCTACCTCCAATCCAGTTCATCATGATTTCCTCTGCATATCTATCTACCTCCAATCTAGTTCATCATGATTTCCTCTGCATATCTATCTACCTCCAATCCAGTTCATCATGATTTCCTCTGCATATCTATCTACCTCCAATCCAGTTCAATATGATTTCCTCTGCATATCTATCTACCTCCAATCTAGTTCATCATGATTTCCTCTGCATATCTATCTACCTCCAATCCAGTTCAACATGATTTCCTCTGCATATCTATCTACCTCCAATCCAGTTCAACATGATTTCCTCTGCATATCTATCTACCTCCAATCTAGTTCAACATGATTTCCTCTGCATATCTATCTACCTCCAATCCAGTTCATCATGATTTCCTCTGCATATCTATCTACCTCCAATCCAGTTCATCATGATTTCCTCTGCATATCTATCTACCTCCAATCTAGTTCAACATGATTTCCTCTGCATATCTATCTACCTCCAATCTAGTTCATCATGATTTCCTCTGCATATCTATCTACCTCCAATCCAGTTCAACATAATTTCCTCTGCATATCTATCTACCTCCAATCCAGTTCATCATGATTTCCTCTGCATATCTATCTACCTCCAATCTAGTTCATCATGATTTCCTCTGCATATCTATCTACCTCCAATCTAGTTCATCATGATTTCCTCTGCATATCTATCTACCTCCAATCCAGTTCATCATGATTTCCTCTGCATATCTATCTACCTCCAATCCAGTTCATCATGATTTCCTCTGCATATCTATCTACCTCCAATCTAGTTCAACATGATTTCCTCTGCATATCTATCTACCTCCAATCTAGTTCATCATGATTTCCTCTGCATATCTATCTACCTCCAATCCAGTTCAACATGATTTCCTCTGCATATCTATCTACCTCCAATCCAGTTCAACATGATTTCCTCTGCATATCTATCTACCTCCAATCCAGTTCAACATGATTTCCTCTGCATATCTATCTACC
Source organism: Eriocheir sinensis (assembly GCF_024679095.1). Lineage (NCBI taxonomy): Eukaryota > Metazoa > Arthropoda > Malacostraca > Decapoda > Varunidae > Eriocheir > Eriocheir sinensis. The sequence goes on from NW_026111978.1 coordinate 55,028, forward strand.
TCCAATCTAGTTCATCATAATTTCCTCTGCATATCTATCTACCTCCAATCTAGTTCATCATGATTTCCTCTGCATATCTATCTACCTCCAATCTAGTTCAACATGATTTCCTCTGCATATCTATCTACCTCCAATCTAGTTCATCATGATTTCCTCTGCATATCTATCTACCTCCAATCTAGTTCAACATGATTTCCTCTGCATATCTATCTACCTCCAATCCAGTTCAACATAATTTCCTCTGCATATCTATCTACCTCCAATCTAGTTCATCATGATTTCCTCTGCATATCTATCTACCTCCAATCTAGTTCATCATGATTTCCTCTGCATATCTATCTACCTCCAATCTAGTTCAACATGATTTCCTCTGCATATCTATCTACCTCCAATCCAGTTCAACATAATTTCCTCTGCATATCTATCTACCTCCAATCTAGTTCAACATGATTTCCTCTGCATATCTATCTACCTCCAATCTAGTTCATCATGATTTCCTCTGCATATCTATCTACCTCCAATCTAGTTCATCATGATTTCCTCTGCATATCTATCTACCTCCAATCTAGTTCAACATGATTTCCTCTGCATATCTATCTACCTCCAATCTAGTTCATCATGATTTCCTCTGCATATCTATCTACCTCCAATCTAGTTCAACATGATTTCCTCTGCATATCTATCTACCTCCAATCCAGTTCAACATAATTTCCTCTGCATATCTATCTACCTCCAATCTAGTTCATCATGATTTCCTCTGCATATCTATCTACCTCCAATCTAGTTCATCATGATTTCCTCTGCATATCTATCTACCTCCAATCCAGTTCAACATAATTTCCTCTGCATATCTATCTACCTCCAATCTAGTTCATCATGATTTCCTCTGCATATCTATCTACCTCCAATCTAGTTCATCATGATTTCCTCTGCATATCTATCTACCTCCAATCCAGTTCAACATAATTTCCTCTGCATATCTATCTACCTCCAATCCAGTTCAACATAATTTCCTCTGCATATCTATCTACCTCCAATCTAGTTCATCATAATTTCCTCTGCATATCTATCTACCTCCAATCCAGTTCAACATAATTTCCTCTGCATATCTATCTACCTCCAATCTAGTTCAACATGATTTCCTCTGCATATCTATCTACCTCCAATCTAGTTCATCATAATTTCCTCTGCATATCTATCTACCTCCAATCTAGTTCATCATAATTTCCTCTGCATATCTATCTATCTATATATCACACAGTAGCAAAGACAGCCTCCGTACACTCCCTACATCATCCAGGCTTCATCCCTTCCCTAACTCTACCCGCTTCATCCATCACACTTCACCTCCTCTGCCATTCATCACACTCTCCACGCACGCTCATCCATCACACACACACACACACACACACACACACACTGATAGGTTTCTCGTCTCCTATTTCAGTGCACCCTTTCATGTCCTCCTCCTCCTCCTCCTCCTCCCCCCTTTTTTTTTCTTTTCTTCCATTTCATCTCATTTTCCATTTTTATTTATTTCATCTTTCTTTCTCGTTTCATTCCTTTTCTTTGTTTTCCTCCTCTTCCTTTCATTATATTTCTTTCCCTTCCTGTAATTTCTTTTCATTTCTTTCTTCTTCCTCTTTCCTTAATTTCCTTTTTTTTTTTACTTTTCATTTATTTCTCATTTCATCTTCCTTTTCATTTATTTATTTCATCTTTTTCTCGTTTTATTCCTTTTCTTTGTTTTCCTCCTCTTCCTTTCATTATATTTCCTTCCCTTCCTGTAATTTTTGCTTTCATTTCTTTCTTCTTCCTTTAGTTTCCTTTCCTTCCCTTTCCTTTACCTCTCTTTCTCTTTCCTTCCTCTTCCTTTCCTTTCCTTATATTTCATTCCTGTCATTTCTCTTCCTCTTCTTAGTCTTCCTTTCACTTTCTATTTCCTTTCCTTCTCTTCCTTCCTTCCTTCACTCCTTTCTTTCCTTGATATCCTTTCCAATCCTTCCTCGTCTCTCTCTCTCTCCTTTCTCTCTCTCTCTCCATCCTTCCTTGCCCTCATTTCCCTCCCTCTTCCACCTACTCTTCCTCCACTTATCCTTCCTTCCCTCCTCTCCACTTCCTGCCTTCTCCTCCACTTGTCCTTCCTTCCCTTTCTTCCTATCCTATTCCCCCTCTCCCCTCCTCCCTTACCTACCTACCTACGTTTCCCCCTTCTCCCTTTTCCCCTCCCCCCTCGCCCCCCCCCTAAAATCAATACGTTGGGTTTACATCAGTTTGGCGCCAGCGAGGGGATGGAGGGGAAGAAGGGGAGACGAGGAGGGGGAGGAGATGGGGAGGAAGAGGAGATGATAAAGAGGGAATGTAGAGAGGTGGAACGAGGAGGTGGGTGAACATGAGGTAGGAGAAATAAATAGAAAAGAAGGAGGAGGAAGAGGAGGAAGAGGAGGAGGAGGAGGAATGCGATGACGAAGAAATGAGGAAAATAGTTAAGAATGAGAAGGAGAATGGATAATTTTGAGTAGATGAAGGAAAGGGAAAGGAAGTAGGTGGATGGAGGGGAAAAAGAGAGGAAGAGGAGGAGAAAATAAGAGGAAGGGAAAAAAGGGGAAGAGGAGGAAGGAAAGAAGAGGAAGTAGGAGGATGGAGGGGAAAAAAGAGGAAGAGGAGGAAGAAAAGGAAGCGGGAAAAGAGGAAAATGAAGAGGAGGAAGGTGAGAAAGACGAAGAGGAGGAAGGAAAATAAGACGAAGGAAGGGAAAAAAGAAGAAAATAGAGGAAGAGGAGGAAGGAAAGAAATGGAAGAGGAGGAAGAGGATTAAACGGAATGGAAGATAAGAGGAAACCAATCACACACACACACACACACACACACACACACACACACACACACACACGTTATCTTATAGGAAAACAATTAATGTAACTTGATGCAACACCCATATGCACTTACCCTCCCCCCCTTGCCCCATCTCCCAGCATCCTGTAGGACTTCTCAATCCTACCTAGAAGGCCTCCAAAAGGGTCATAGAGTGGGGTATCCTTCCTGTGTGTGTGTGTGTGTGAGTGTGTGTGTGTGTGTGTGTGTGTGTGTGTGTGTGTGTGTGTGTGTGTGTATGAAGGCCAAGGGTAAAGTATATGAAACGCGCGCGTGTGTGTGTGTGTGTGTGTGTGTGTGTGTGTGTGTGTGTGTGTGTGTGTGTACTAGTGAAAGTGAAGAATGGGGAAAACGATGGAGAGATGAACTAAGGAAGAGAAAAGTAGGTCAGTGGATATATTTATAGGATGTGTGTGTGTGTGTGTGTGTGTGTGTGTGTGTGTGTGTGTGTGTGTGTGTGTGTGGTATCATCCTTGTCATTTTTTTCTATTTGTGGAAAGACTGAGATTGGATTTTTTTTTATATACTATATTTGCATTTCGAAGGTTACGAGGTTAAGGAAAAGAAAGGGAAGAAAAGAAAGACGGAAAAAAATTAGGGAATAAGTGAAAAAAAGGAACTATGAGAAGGGAAAAGGTTAAGCAAAAGAAAGGGAAGAAAAGAAAGACGGAAAAAATTAGTGAGTAAATTAAAAAAAGTAAAGATGAGAAGAGAAAAGGTTAAGGAAAAGAAAGGGAAGAAAAGAAAGACGGAAAAAAGTGAATAAATGAAAAAAAAAGGAAAGGTTAAGGAAGAGGGAAAAAAAGGAAAGGGAAAGGTTAAGAAAAGGGAAAGAGAGGAGAAAAAGAAGGAAAAAAAGGACAAAAGATAGGAAAGATTAATAAAGGAGAGAGGAAGACAAGGAAAAAGATATGGAAGGAACGAAAAAATAAGGTGATAGAAAGGAAAAGGACAAAAGATAGGAAAGATAAATAAAGGAGAGAGGAAGAAAAGGAAATATAAATGAAAAAATAGAAAAAAGAAGATAGGGGAAAAGATAGGGAGGTGATAGAAAGAAAAAATAAGAAAAGGGCACAAGATAGGGAAGATAAAGGAGAGAGGAAGAAAAGGAAAAAGATATGGAAGGAACGAAAAAAATAACATAAATGAAAAAATAGAAAAAAAGAAGATAGGGGAAAAGATAGGGAGGTGATAGAAAGAAAAAATAAGAAAAGGGCACAAGATAGGGAAGATAAAGGAGAGAGGAAGAAAAGGAAAAAGATATGGAAGGAACGAAAAAAATAACATAAATGAAAAAATAGAAAAAAAGAAGATAGAGGAAAAGATAAGGAGGAGATGGAAAGAAGGAGAAAGAAAAGGACAAAAGATAGGAAAGATAAATAAAGGAGAGAGGAAGAAAAGGAAAAAGATATGGAAGGAACGAAAAAAATAACAAATGAAAAAAATAGAAAAAAAGAAGATAGGGGAAAAGATAAGGAGGTGATAGAAAGAAAGTGTAAGAAAAGGACAAAAGATAGGAAAGATAAATAAAGGAGAGAGGAAGAAAAGGAAAAAGATATGAAAGGAACGAAGAAAATAATATAAATGAAAAACATAGAAAAAAAGAAGATAGGGGAAAAGATAGGGAGGTGATAGAAAGAAAAAGTATGAAAAGGACAAAAGATAGGAAAGATAAATAAAGGAGAGAGGAAGAAAAGGAAAAAGATATGGAAGGAACGAAGAAAATAATATACAGTATAGAAAAGTAAAAAATAAATAGTCGAGACGAAGAAAGATGAGGAAAAGGAAACGATAGAAAAGAGAAGAAAAAAATAATGTAGAGCTTGATATAGATTTAAGAACAAGAATAACCAAATAAGACATAGAAAAAGCGATATGTAGAAACAGAAAAGGGAAAAAAAAAACAATGTATGATAAAAGAAAGTACAAGAAATAACAAAATAACAAAAAATGAATGCAAAAAAGTAGTAGTAGAAATAATATGAGAAATAACAATACTACTACTACTACTACTACTACTACTACTACTACTACTACTACCACTACTACAGGTTGCAGGTATCCAATTACAGGTGACTTTAAATACCTATCCGCCCTCTTACGTCATAACACTACATACCCAGCAATGCAAAGACGTCACTACCCCTCCCCCTCCCCCCACTTGTCCTTCCCCATATCTTTATTTTATACCCCCTACCTCCCTTCCCCCTTCCCCTTCCCTCCTCCTCCTCTCATCACCCTAACGCACACTCACTCCAGATGAATCTCTCTCTCTCTCTCTCTCTCTCTCTCTCTCTCTCTCTCTCTCTCTCTCTTCCCTTCCTGTTCTTATCTCTTGCATTCTTCCTCCTTGTCCTCCTCCTCTTCTCTGTTATCTTCTCTTATCTCTTGTTCCCCATTACATTCTTCGTAGTTCTCTTCCTCCTCCTCCTCCTATTTTCCTTTTCCCCTATCTACTATTATTCTTTTTCTCTCCTCCTTTTCTGTCCCTTGTTCCTTTTTCTTTTGTTTCTTCTTCAACAACCCTGTATCTCTTCCTTCTCTTTCACTTTTTCCTCCTTTTCCTCACCTTCATTTTCGCTCCTTTTCCCTTCTTATTTCTCATTCTCTTAAATTAATGTCATATATGCATCCCCCCTATTTTCCCTTCCCTTCCTCTCATATTCTCCTTTCTTCTCCATCGAAAAACACACATTATCCATTCCATCATCACCCTTTTACCCTTTCCCATTTACCTCTTTTTTAGCTTTTCCATTTCCCTTTTCCCCCCTTTTCCATTTTCCATTACTTTTTCTCAACTTTTCCATTTTCCTCTTTTTCCCTTCCCTTCGTATATGCGTGTTACCCTTATCTTACCCTTCACCTTCTCCTATCTTCTTCCCCACCCCTTCCCCATCTAATATAAACAGTCAAGACCGTTCCTCACCATTTTTCGTCCTCAAACATCCCACTCCTTTACCCCCTCCCTCCCCTTTCCTTCCCCATCAACCCCCAACCTTTACAAATCTCCCCATCTTCATTTTATCGTCCACGTAAACATGCCTTCCCCTACCTCCCCACCCCTTCCCCTACCCCGACCTCCCACCCACCACACCTATCCCAAACCTTCCCTTCCCCTACCTCCTCCCATATTCCCCTCCCCACCCCATACCTTCCAATATCTACATCCCCTTTTCCAACTATCTACTCCCCCCCCCCCTTCCCCATCCCCCCCCATCCCCCCAGGCTAGGATAAGGACAGCTGGGGTGCGTCAGAAGTGTGGCACGCTAAAAGTTTGGCACTGATTGCGGTGGTGGTGGTGTGGTGGTGGTGGTGGTGGTGGTGGTGTGGTGTGGGGTAGGTCTAGTCAGGGTGGGTTTGGTTTGGTTTGGTGGTGGTGTTGAGGGTGGTGGTGGTGGTGGTGAAGAATGTGATGAGGTATGGTGATTGGTATTTGGCGTGGTGGTGGTGATGAAGGACAAGATGATGATGCAGTGCCGTGGTGATGACTAATAGTGGTGATAGTGAGGGAAAAGGTGATGGAGGTAGTGGTGATGATGGTGATGCAATATTGAGGTGATGACTAATGGTGGTGATACTGAGGGAAAAGGTGATGGAGGTAGTGGTGATGATGGTGATGCAGTGTTGAGGTGATGACTGGTGGTGGTGGTGGTGATGACGAAAAGGTGATGAAGTTTGGAAATGGTGATGAAAAGATAATAGTGGTGATGCTGGCGGTGATGATCTAAAGGTTATGGCGGTGGTGGTGAAAACAATAGCAGAGAGAGAGAGAGAGAGAGAGAGAGAGAGAGAGTACTTAACATTGTTCACTAATCTCTCCGCCCAACCCCTCCTTCCCTCCCCCTAACCACCCTCCCCTACCCCCCCATTACCAAATAAGGCCCATTCATCCATCCCCCGCGCCAGCCAATCACAGAAGCCCAAACCAGTGACGTCAGAACCACGCCGGGGAGCAAGAACCAATCAGAGAGCGGAAAATCGATGACGTAAGCACAGCAGGCAACCCACAACCTGTTTTTACGCCTACAGCAACTCATGACGTCATCAGCGAGAGAGCCATTGAGAGTGGAGCCAAGAGAAAGTGTAGTGACGTCATGATCTGGTAGCCAATGGGGTGCGAGAGGTATTTATGGAGGGCGATGTCATGGGTTGTGAGGACCAATCAGATTTCTAGGTCGAGGGCGAGGCTGGTGACGTCATCCCCGCCTTGGCCAATCACGGTTTTTCTGGTTTTATTTATTTTTTATTTTTTTGTTCGTGTGCTTGTAAATTGAGACGGTGATGCCATGTGTGTGTGTGTGTGTGTGTGTGTGTGTGTGTGTGTACGGTCTTCACACACACACACACACACACACACACACACACACACACACATAATTTACTGCCTGGCAAGAAAAAAAAATGTGAAGTAAATAAAACATTCTTAAAAATATTCTCTCTCTCTCTCTCGTCTCAAGATAGCATGGTAGCCCTCTTTGGTACCCCCTCCTCCCCTCCTGCTATGCTGCTGACCGACAGAAAACGGGAAATTTGTCCAAAAAAAGAAAGCGAAAACTGTCCTGATTTAAGAGGGGACATTTTTATTTATTTTCTTGGTCGTAGTAGTAGTAGTAGTAGTAGTAGTAGTAGTAGTAGTAGTAGTAGTAGTAGTAGTAGTGGTGGTGGTGGTGGTGGTGGTAGTAGTAGTAGTAGAAAGGGACAACAAAAATAGTGGTGATGATGGTGTTAGTGTTGGTGGTGATGGTGGTGTTGAAGAATGGAGTTTATATTCAAGGAGGTGATGTGATTCATGTAGTCATTAGTGGTGGTGATGAAAGTGGTGAAACAATAATAGTGGGGGTGATGATGTTGTAAATCTTGCAGTAATAGTGGTGATGGTGGTGGTGGTGAATGTTACTGAAGTGATGGTGTCAGTAGAAGTGGTGGTGATGTGCCTAAAGAATGGTGATGATGGCATTGGTGATAGTGTTGCGGTAGTGTAGATGGTGCTGTGGAGTGTTTCTGATGGTGATGATGATGGTAGCCGTTACTGAAGTAGTGTTTATACTGCTAGGTGTTATGTTATAGTATTGTTGAGGTTATGGTGGAGGTTTTGATAATCGTGATAGTGGTAATGGTAGCTGTAGTGATAGTGTTGATTGTAGTGGTGGTAGTTGCTGTTTATGTAAAGTTTGTGTTAATGTTGTGGTGTTGTTGAATTCATTATGATGGTGGTGATAGTGATGTTGAAGTGTTGTTGGTAGTAGTGTTACCAGTCTTTGTTGTTGTTGCTGTAGTAGTAGTAGTAGTAGTAGTAGTAGTAGTAATTGTAGTTGTAGTTATTGTTGTTGTAGGTTATGCAGGAGTAATAGTAAAGTCTTTGTTGTTGATAATGTTGTTAATAGTAGTTGTAGTTGCTGTTGTAGGATTTGCAATGGTGTTAGTAGTCTTTGTTGTTGTTGTTCTTCTTCTTCTAGTAGTGTCACCGTCGATAATGTTAATAGTAGTAGTTGCTGTTGTTGTTGTAGGATTTGTGGTAGTATCGTCTTTGTTGTTCTTAGTAGTAGTAGTACAAGTGTTAGCGTCAGTGTAGTAGTAGTAGGGGTGGTGTCAGCGTCGGTGTGTAGGTCAATTCCACGCCGGGGGCAGCCATCACCCCGCACACCCTTCACCCGCTGCCGGCCAATGGGGGCACGGCACGAGGCACGCCGCGGCCAATCACGGCGCTCCTGGAGGCGTGCTTGTGTTCTGCGTGTCACCACCACCACCACCACAACCCCCTCTCTCTCTCTCTCTCTCTCTCTTTACGCTTCCCACTACCTTAGGTCTTCTCTTCTGATCTTTATTTGTTATTTTTTTCTTCTTTCTTTACTATTTTCTTTCTGCTTATTATTTACGTCTTCTCTTTATATTCTTTGACTTGCTGAATTTGACTTACTTTGCTCTCTCTCTCTCTCTCTCTCTCTCTCTCTCTCTCTCTCTCTCTCTCTCTCTCTCTCTCTCTCTCTCTCTCTCTCTCTCTCTCTCTCTCTACTTACAACTCAGGTTTTCTCTTTCTCACTTTGCAACTTACCTGTAAAAGAGAGAAAACAAGTTAATAATAATAATAATAATAATAATAATAATAATAATAATAATAATAATAATAATAATAATAACAATAATAAAAATGAGGCAATGAATGAATGACTTGGTAGTTGATATAGAAGGTTAATAAGAGGTACAGGTATATATAGGTAGAGAGAGAGAGAGAGAGAGAGAGAGAGAGAGAGAGAGCGCGAGCGCGTACAACAACGAAATTCCCTCCAGAATGACTTAAGAACATAAGAACATAAGAACGCAGGAGTCTGCAAGAGGCCGGTAGGCCTGTACGAGGCAGCTCCTTTGACCCTAAGCTCCCGTGTATCTAACCCCACCTAATATCGCTGTCCATGAATTTATCTAGTCTATTTTTGAATGTGACAATTGTATTGGCACTCACCACATGACTGCTAAGCCTATTCCACTCATCCACCACCCTATTAGTAAACCAATTTTTGCCTATGTCCCTGTTGAATCTGAATTTATCCAGTTTAAACCCATTACTTCGTGTCCTACCCGGTTCTCTTACCAACAAAACCTTATGAATATCCCCCTTATTAAAGCCCTTCATCCATTGATAAACCTCGATCATGTCTCCACGCACCCTTCGTCTTTCTAGAGAATGCAAGTTTAACTGTTTGAGTCTCTCCTCGCATGACAAGTTCTCAACCCCTGAATCATCTTAGTCATCCTCCTCTGCACCGATTCTAACATTTTGATATCCATTCTATAGTAAGGTGACCAGAACTGAACCGCATAGTCAAGATGAGGTCTAACTAATGCTAAATATAGTTTGAGGAAGACTTCGGGGCTTCTGTTGCTTACGCTCCTTGAAATAAATCCAGTACCCTATTAGCTCGATTTCTAGCTTGAATGCATTGTGCCCTTGGACAGAGATCAGAGCACACTAAGATCCCTAAATCCCTCTCGCACCCAGACCTACTTATGAGTGTCATTTAAGCAATAGTTATGTGAGGTTGTTCCTACCTACACTCAGAATACTGCACTTCCCTACATTGAACTCCATCTGCCATTTATCCTTGATCATATAATCTGTTGAGTTCACCTTTGAGAATACTAGCGTCCTGATCCGACTCAATTACTCTACCGATCTTGGTATCATCTGCAAATTTACTAACATCACTACTAATTCCTGTGTCTAAGTCATTGATATAAATAATAAACAAAAGTGGACCTAATACCGAACCTTGTGGGACCCCACTCGTAACACATCCCCAGTCAGATCTTTTACCATTGATTTGCACTCTTTGCTTCCTATTGCTAAGCCACGCCTTGACCCAGTTCAAAACTTTACCCTCTACTCCGTGAGCCTGTAATTTAAGCAACAGTCGTTGGTGAGGAACTTTGTCTCTCTCTCTCTCTCTCTTGAAGGTGACCCCCGGATCAACCCCCTCCCCCCTCCCTCCCGTTACACCCATTGCCCCTCCCTTTCTCCTCCTCCCCCCCACCTCCCCCGTTCATTATACCCTCACCTTCTACCCATTCTTTAACCCCTCCCTCCCCTCCCCCCTTTCTCCCTTTCCTTCCTTCCTCCCCATTATCCCTTTCTCTTACTCCTCCTCCTCCTCCCCCATACCCTACCTTCCCTTCCCTACTCTTCCTTCCCATCCCTACTCTTCCTTCCCTCCCCTTTTCTCTCCTTATCTCCACCATTATGCTCCCCATCACCCCTTTCTCTCATCTGAAAGTCTAAAATCCTCACCCCCTTCCTCCCTCCCCTTCCCCTCTCCTCCCCACTCCCAATCTTATGCTCCCCATCACCCCTTTCTCTCATCTGAAAGTCTAAAATCCTCACCCCCTTCCTCCCCTCCCCTTCCCTTCTCCTCCCCACTCCCAATCTTATGCTCCCCATCACCCCTTTCAACTCCTTTCTCTCATCTGGAAGTCTAAAATCCTCACCCCCTTCCTCCCCTCCCCCTCCTCCCCACTCCCCATCTTACATAAATTACGTCATATCCCCTATACTGCCTCTCCCCCTTCCTTATCCCCCCTTCTGATAGTACCTCCCCCCTATCCCTCCTCTCCTTTCTACTCTTATCAAATCACCCTCCTCCTCCTCTTCCTCTTCTTTAACCAACTCCCCATTCCTCCTCCTCTTCTTCCTCTCAACCCCTCCCCCACTCCTCCTCCGCCCTCTCAGCCTATCCCTTTCATCCTCCTCCCCCTACTCCCACCTCCCGCCTCCCCTCCCCCCTACCCCACCAATCGATAGTAGTAGTAGTAGTAGTAGTAGTCAGGTACTGTTGCGAGAGAGGGCAATTACCCCAGCGCGTGCATGCGGACGTACGAACACACATACATGCGTACATAACACACACACACACACACACACACACACACACACACACACACACACACACACACACACACACAGATATATAGTCGGGAGTAGTAGTAGTAGTAGTAGTAGTAGTAGTAGTAGTAGTAGTAGTAGTAGTAGTAGTAGTAGTAGTAGTTGTTGTTGTTGTTGTTGTGATTGTGGTGGTAGGGTCAATAACCTTTTCTCGTCTTCCTCCTCCTTCAGCCTTCCTTTCTCCTCCTCCACTCCTTCCTCCCACTCAAACCACTTCCTCCAACTCATCCTCCTCCATCTTTTCGTGTTTGTTCCTCCTCCTCCTCCTCCTCCTCCTCCTCCTCCTCCTCCTCGTCCTCTTCTTCCGGCTCCCTTTAATTAACATTTTCAAACTATTCAGACAAACAAAGGAAGAAATGTCACTTTTTTTTATTTATTCATTTATTACGATATCATCACCACCACCACCACCTTTCTATATATGGAGGAGGAGGAGGAGGAGGAGAGATAAGAAAAGGTTGACTGGGAGGGAGAGAGGGAGAAAAACAGACTTAGTAATAGAGGAGGAGGAGGAGGAGGAGGAGAGGAAGAGGAGGAGGAGGTAACGTCTCAAGTTCAAGGATAACAAACAAACAAACACACACACACACACACACACACACACACACACACACACACACACACACACACACACACGTGGACAGCTGTTTTATTTGCGGGGCGAGAGAGAGAGAGAGAGAGAGAGAGAACCCATACAAGCTTCCAATGATGTCAAGGACGTTATTGTGTCTGAGAGAGAGAGAGAGAGAGAGTGGGGGGGGGGGGGTGAGAGATTGAGTGAGCATGGCAGCTATCTTATGAAAGTGTGTGTGTGTGTGTGTGTGTGTGTGTGCGCATATAAGGTAAATCCGACAGGTAAGATGACAGGTGTACACACAACCTAAACAAACATCATCATCATCATCGTCATCATCATCTCCTCCTCTTCCTTTCTTTATTTTTCTCTCCACTTTTTTTTGGGGGGAGACCCGACTTTTTTTTTCTATTTACTTTTCCTCTTTCCTTTAACGAATTTTGACATGTCATCTTCCTCTTTCTTCACTCTTCTTCCTCCTTTCCTCCTCCTCTTCCTCTCTTCACCTTTTCCTGTTTGTCATCTTCCTTCTTTCCTCCTCCTTCTCCTGTTTCCTTTTTCTTTATAATATTGCATCACACAACTTCCCCCCCCCCCCTTCTTCCCCTCCCATTCCCCCCTTCCCCCCCTTCATCTGAGGATCTCTGGAAACTAGGGCAACGTGTGTGTGTGTGTGTGTGTGTGTGTGTGTGTGTGTGTGTGTGTGTGTGTGTGTGTGGAAGGGATGAAGGGCCATGTTACATCTCTCTTCCCTTCCCCATCTTCCTCCCCTTCCCCATCATACACATACTTATGCATCCCCATTTCTCCCCTTCCCCGACCCGCTATACGCAAACTCCCCATTCCCACCCCTCCTCTTCCTTCCTCCCCTTTCTCTTCACACTCCCTCCCCTTACACAAACACCTGTCAACCTCCCCCCTTCCCTCCCCTCCCCCTTTTTATGCATATTGACACACTCTTCTCCTCCCCTCCCCTCCCCTCCCCATCCCTTCCTCCCCTTACAACTGTGAATCATCCAACCCTCTTCCCCTTTCCTATCTACCCCTTCTCCTCCTCCTCCTCCTCTCCCAGTACCCCAAATACACACACTTGCATCACCTCTTCCTCCTCCTCCTCCCTGCTCTTCCTCCTCCTCCTCTCTCACACCTGGACCTCGTTAGCATTCTCCTACCTGTTGTTCTTCCCTTGTTACATCTCCTCATTAAACAACTGTCTGTCACCTGTTCTCTCTCTCTCTCTCTCTCTCTCTCTCTCTCTCTCTCTCTCTCTCTCTCTCTCTCTCTCTCTCTCTGTTGATAAATGATGGTAATGTTTTGTTATTATTATTTCTATGCTTCTATTTTATCATTTATTTCTTACCCTTTCCTCTCATATAATATACCCATCACCATACCTTCCTCCCCTTTCTTCCCCATTACCCATACATGTGTCCTCTTAACCCTTCCTCCTCCTCCTCCTCCTCCTCCTCAAACCTCCCCTTCCATACACACACTTACACATCCCCATACAAACCTCCCTTTCTTCCCCATCACCCATACACCTGACATCTTAATTAACTCTTCCTCCTCCTCCTCTTCAAACCTCCCCTTCCTTACACATCCCCATACAAACCGATCCCTTTCTTCCCCATCACCCAAACACATGTCTTCTTAATTAACCCTTCCTCTTCCTACTCAAACCTCCCCTTCCTTACACACACTTACAGATCACCATACAAACCTCCCTTTCTTCCCCATCACCCATACACCTGACATCTTAATTAACCCTTCCTCCTCCTCCTCCTTACACCTGCCCCCCTCCTTCCCCACATACCTTCCCCCCTTCCCTCCCCTCCTACCCACACACCTGCCCCCCTCCCCTTCCCCACACACACCTTCCCCCCTCCCCTCCCCTCCTACCCACACACCTGCCCCCTCCCTTCCCCACACACCTTCCCCCTCCCTCCTCCCACACCTGCCCCCCCCATCCCCCCCCACACCCCTCCCCCCTCCTCCCCACACACCTGCCCCCCCCACACACACCTGAGCAGACTCTTGAAGAAGCAGTAGACGGAGTACAGAGAATTGTCGTTGATGTCAAACTTGGCCTTCGGGGGAGTCCTTCGGCGCCTGCTCCTGCTTCGGCCCCCCTCCCCGCCGCCGCCGCCGCCACTGCTAGTGCTGGGGGAGACCGCGGGGGGCGACAGGGGGTAGTCCGGGAAGTGCAGGGGGTCGAGGCTGGGGCTGAGGGCGGGGGAGTCATCCATGGGGGCGGGCAGCGGGCCTGGGGGCGTCAGGACACACTCACTGTCTTGGTATAAGATTTCCGTGGTAGGGACGAGACCCCCACCAGCGCCGCCGCCGCCGCCGCCAACACCACCACCACCGTCACTGTTGCTTGCACCACCACCACCACCACCACCACCACCACTGAGTCCTCCTCCAGCACCTCCACTCACACCTCCTCCTCCGCCGCCTACGCCGTTGAAGCTCATCATCACGGACATGGTAGGGAAGGCAGGGCGTCTTTCAGTGGGCGTGAGGGGGCGTGCAGGGGCGGCAGGCCAGGCGCGGGGCACAGCTCATGGCGGCCCGCGGGCGTGCTGAGCCGCGACCCTCCACTGACACACGCACGCACACGCACACGGCCTCGACAATCCTACACACACACGCACACACGCAGGAGGCGGCGCTGGGGGCGGGGCACGCGGGAGGCACGCCGGCAGGATCGATACTCAGCCTCCTCCTCCTTCTGCTTCCTTCTTCACTTCCTTCCTTCCTTCCCTCCTGGTCTTGTCTCCTTCCTTCCTTCCCTCCTGGTCTTGTCTCCTCCTTCTGCTCCTTCCTTCCTTCCTTCTTTCGTCTACTCCTCTTGGTTCTTACTTCCTTCTTTCTGATCCCTCTTCCTCCTCCTCTTCCTTGTCCTTCCTTCCTTCCTTCCCTCCTGGTCTCGTCTCCTCCTTCTGCTCCTTCCTTCCTTCTCTCGTCTACTCTTCTTGGTTCTTCCTTTCTTCCTTCTTTCTGATCCCTCTTCCTCCTCCTCTTCCTTGTCCTTCCTTCCCTCCTGGTCTCGTCTCCTCCTTCCTTCCTTCTCTCGTCTACACCTCTTGCTTCTTCCTTCTTTCTGATCCCACTGCCTCCTCTTCTTCCTTGTCCTTCCTTCCTTCCTTCGCACGCTTGTCTTTTCCTTCAGTTCCTTCCTTTCTTCCTTCCTACGTTTGTCTTCTCCTTCTCCGTCCTTTCTTCCTTTCCTTTTTCCTCTCCTCTCCTCCCCTTGGTCCTTCCTTCGTTCCTTCCTTCCTACTCTCGTCTCTTTCTTCTTTTCTTCTTCCTACTTTAGCTTCCACCTCCTTCCTTCCTTCTGCTCCTCCTCCTGCCCCTGCTGCGTCCCGCCTACACGTCCACCAGCAGGAAGGTCAGGTACAGCAGGAGCACCAGCCAGGGGGCCACGATCACCACCCACATGGGACCCACCACCGGCACCTCCACTTGTCAACACCACCCTCAACACCACCACCTCCTGTTCCTGCTAGTGGTGTTATGGTTTCAAGGGTACTTATGTCACCTCCAAAATGCTAGCTATCTCGTCTTGGTGTTACGCTGGAAGGCTTTCAACACCACTCCCGTCGATCCTGGTGGTGTTATGGTTTCAAGGGTACTAATGTCACCTCCAAAATGTTAGCTATCTCGTGCTGGTGTTACGCTGGGAGGCTCTCAACACCACTCCCGTCGATCCTGGTGGTGTTATGGTTTCAAGGGTATTAATGTCACCTCCAAAATGTTAGCTATCTCGTGCTGGTGTTACGCTGGGAGGCTTTCAACACCACTCCCGTCGATCCTGGTGGTGTTATGGTTTCAAGGGTATTAATGTCACCTCCAAAATGTTAGCTATCTCGTGCTGGTGTTACGCTGGGAGGCTCTCAACACCACTCCCGTCGATCCTGGTGGTGTTATGGTTTCAAGGGTACTAATGTCACCTCCAAAATGTTAGCTATCTCGTGCTGGTGTTACGCTGGGAGGCTCTCAACACCACTAATCAACACCACTACCTCATGTCGGTTGTGCCGGTGTTATGGTCAAGGGCGTGATTGTCACCTCCAAAACACTGACTCCCTCCTTTTGGTGTTACGATGGGCGGTTCTCACGGTCTCAACTCCACTTGTCACCTCCACTTTGCACTGTCAACACAACCACCACCACCACCACAACCAGCTGACTCTCCTCCTCTTGTTATGCTCGAGCGTCAACACCAAACACCCCCTGATGCTTCTTCTGTGGGTGTTGCTGTTGGGTCACGCTCTCAACACCACTCATCACCACTTCAACACCAGATGACGCTGTGCCTTTGTATACCGTTATCTTGGTGGTGTTACGGTGTTATGCGGTCACCACTTTGCTGTCATCACCACCACACGTATAGAGACCTTCAACACCACCGTCAACACCACTGTCATCACCACTAGACCAGATGACGCTGCTGTTATATACAGTTATATTGTTGTCGTCACGGTGATGTCAGGCGAACACCACCACACGTAAGACACCTCCACCACCAACTCAACACCATATCATCACCACTTCAACACCAGATGACGCTGTTGCTGTTACCGTTAGCTGGGTGATGATAACCGCTCACCACAACCACCGCACGTAAACACCTTCACCACCACCTTCACCACCACCATCAACACCAACTCATCACCACCGCAAACAGACGGACACAGATAGGCGCTGCTCCTCTCGCTCCTGTTGCTGTTACTGTTGCTTTCTGTTGGCCACGTGAGCCGCTCCCCCACCCCTCGCTCTCTCTCCCTCCCTACTCAGAACCACGCCACTGCCACCCCAGTCGAGGCGGGCGGGGGGCGGGGCCTAGCGCGTCACCCCCCGCCAGCCAATCACAGGCCGTGGAATCGTGACGTCACAGTTCAGGCATCCAATCAGAGGGCTCGGCTGCGTGACGTCACCAAGCCACGCAACAAAAATCAGCTGAGACAACCCAGTGTTTATAAACTGAACCTCCCCCCCCCACCTGGTACCCCCCCTCACCTCCTGATGCCCCACCAGCCCCCCCCCCCCTCTTCCTGCCCCTTTCTTTCTCTTCTTGCCCCTTCTCCCCGTTCTATACCCTCCCTACCCCTTCCATCTTCTATTTCACTCCCCCCTTTATCATTTTCCTCCCCTATAAGATTCCCTTTCTCCCCTCTCCTCTCCCCTTCACTACCCTACCTTCTTTACCTTCCCTACCCCTTCCATCTTCTATTTCACTCCCCTCTTTACCTTTTTCTCCCCCTACAAGCTTCCCTTTCTCCCCTCTCCTCTCCCCTTCTTCTCTCTCCTTCACTACCCTACCTTCTATGCCCTCCCTACCCCTTCCATCTTCTACTTCACGCCCCGCATCATTTTTTCCCTCCCATACAAGCTTCCCTTTCTCCCCTCTCCTCTCCCCTTTTTTCTTCTCCCCCTTCACTACCCACTACATCCTCCCTGCCCCTTCACTACCCACAACATCACCCATTCTTTTTTTTTCATTTACCAGCTTCCCTTTTCCCCCCCTTCTTTGTCCTCCCCTTCTTCTCCCTGCCCTCCCTCTCCATTCCCTACTTTCTTCTTT